>NW_009694727.1:40797-60587 GCF_000703405.1 Apaloderma vittatum
TTTCAGGTTGAATTTCATCAATAATTAGTGAATGTATTTGGGTGATCACAGAATCATAGAGCAGTCCAAGTTGAAAAGGACCTTGAAAAATCATCTGGTCCAACCGTTGATGGGAAGGGGAGCTGAGATGAGATCACCCAGCACCCTGTCCAGTCACATACTGAAAACCACCAGCAATGGGGACTCCATGATGTCCCTGGGGAGGTTCCAGCGAATGATTGTTCTTACTGTAAAATTATTACATCGAGATGAAACCTCTTCTGATGCATCTTGTAACCATTGCTACTTGTTTCCTCCATGTGGCCCCTTGTGAAGAGAGCCTCCATCCACTTTGTAGTTGCTCTTTAAGTACTGAGGTGCCCTGTGAGCCTTCTCTTCTCCAGGAGGAAAAGACCTGTCCCCTTCAGCCCTCCCTCACAGGGCAAATTCTCCATCCCTTTGATCATCTTTGTTGCCCTCCTTCAGACCATCTCCAATCTGACTGCATCTTTATTGAATTGTGGGGACCAGGACTGGACACAGTACTCTGGATGCAGCTTGTCAATCACCGAGTAGAGTGGGATGATCACGTCTCTATTTCTGTTAGCAATGCCCTGTGGATGCAGTCCAAGAACTGATTCGCCTTTGCTGCTGCAGCAGTGCCCTGCTGACTCCTGTTCAGTTTGTTGTCTACCGGGACCTCCAGGTCCCCTTCAGCAAGGCTGCTCCCCAACCGCACAGATCCTAGCCAGTGCTGGATTCTTCGGTTATTTCACCCCAAGTGCAGGACTTTGCATTTGTTTTTGTTAAACTTCATGTTGTTCTTGCTTTCCCATTCTGCCAGCCTGCCCAGGTGTCTCTGTAAGGTGGCTCACCTTTCTGATGTGCTCAACTCACCATCTGGTTTGGTGTCATCAGCAAACTTGGCGAGGGTGCTTTCAATCCCAGTATCCAGATCTTTTATGAAGACGTTGAACAGCATGGGGCCCAGTATTGGTCCCTGGGGGACCCAAGTTGTCACAGGCAGATACTTTCCAAGAATGCAATTAACTGGGTAGGTCACAGAAGAGTTACCACAAGTGAGCAAACCAAAAGCATGTTTGGCATCTTCACAGCAGTCATTCCCAGAAGTACTTTTGAAGAGGGTCCCTTTCGGAGAGCCGACCGAGTAACGACAATCCCACCGATACGATTCCATGCCGTCCTCAATTTATTGCTCAAATTAGCCCAATATATATACAGTTAGGCAGTGTACACACACACCAGGTGCAAGCTATAATAAACTTTGTTTTCTGTTAATGTTATCAAGCCATGGGGGTGTTAGATGCCCTTGCTGTGGTTAGAACATCCTATCATACGTCCTTGCATACCCAGCACAGTTCTCACAAAAACCAGTTTACTCCCTCTTCAAGAAAAACTTCAAAGACAGAGCACAAGCTGGATTGTCCAAACCTTAAAGAGGTATACTGATTTCTTGTTCCACAAGAAATTCTACTACATACTTTGACTTCATGGATAATGCAGGTTACCTTCTCTCACTTCGTCCCCAAGGCTTAGAGCAAAAAATTAAATAATGATAATAAAATATTCGGTAGTTGCTCATTCAGGGAGCACCAGCTGAGGACTTCGTGGAAAGCGGTTTGTGATCATGTAATTGATGACGGTAGCAAAATGCATATTCATGAGCTAGATGGATTCTGGTATTTCCTAATTTTTGAGTGCTCATCACTGTAATCTTAATATGTAAAACATTTCTTCTGAGTGTGTAGCATGTCAGTCAGGGTGGGCAGCAGAAGACACAAGTGACTCTTCTAAGAGGCTTCCCTGACTTCTGGGCACCGAGTAACAGCCAGAAGTGCCTTTTTGTCTCTCCAACAGGGAAATCAGTCTGTGGGGACTGTCCTGCTTTGATGAATGGCAAAGGGAATAGGTTTGTGGGTTTTTTACCCCGTGATCGAATTTACAGAAAGAGTGGGGTTTCTTTTCACTTGCACACATCTTCCAGATATAGGCAACATTAAGAATTCAGAAATCAGAATTGAAAAGGACTATCTAAAGCATTTCAAAAACATATGTGGGATGACTGTCACCAGATTTATTTTAACTAATAAGCTGAAGGGTTTTAAATATCCAATAAAGGTATTTTCAAATCTTAATTACTCCAGTTCCTTTTATTCATGCTTGCATATTCTCTCCACAGCGGTTAGTTCAGTTGTAGTAAAGGCAAAGTGCTAGAAACAGAAAACATGCAAATAAAATTCCTGCACGTCCTTCTGAAACTGTCTGTGCAGCCTATAATTTCTAGGGCAAAGGTTTGATGTCTGATGCTTCAAGTGAAGTTTGAAACTGAAACAAATCCTGGCTCCTGTGGAGAAGAAAATGTGTCGAGGAAGTTTGTCCTTTTTAATCAGAGCACCTAAGAAAAAGCGTTAGATCTAAAATATAGGTTTTGTCAGAACAGGCTTCTATAAAAATCCAAGCCAGAGAAATTTTTCCATGTTTTTTTAATAAGATTTACATTATGAAGAAGTTTTTAGAGGACTCTTTCTCAATGCTGCCAACCTAGACAGAACAGTAAAGGAACCAGGAAACCAAGATGGCTTAGATTTTACTGAGTAAAATACATGAGATATTAATGTTTTAGCTGAAGATAAGTGCAGAAACACACTGTGTATTAAAATAATTATTTTTAAAGTATTCTTATAAAAATATTTTGCTGTTAAATAGTTTTGGTCCATTTTACATAGAAACAGAGCCTGCCCTAATTTCTGGGATTGTTTGTTGCAGCCCTTTCAACATCTCCCTACCTCTGTAGCACTGTAGAAAAGAGGTTCACGACAAATTTTCAGTAAGTCCTAGAGGCAGGTCTCCAAACAGAGCCTCCACTGTCAAGTTTGGGGATATATTGTTGGTTTGTTACATTGAGATAAACGTTGCAAGGCCTTTTCCAGTGGATTAAACATTTTTAAGCAAAGACTAGTTCAAGGTAATATCTTGTAACGTATATTGGGGCTGTCCCGTACACACACACTAGTGAGTGCGCGTGGTGTTTGTCGTTGCATATATAAAGGCTTCTGGGAAGTCAGCATCTCATTAACACTCTTAACCACAGGCATGAGCACAAAACAGTCTTAAGAATTTTTCTTTAAAGGAGACAATGTATAGTATTGTACCAACGTCTACCAAAAAAAAAAAGATTAAGGTTGGCCTTGTAGCCATGGAAGTAAAGGTGAACCTTTCCATCACATTCACTAAAGGTCAGCTATAGCTGTCTCTAAGATAATATTATGCATTGATTGTATCATTTAGAAATGTTTGGACCACATATGACATCATATAGAAGCATGCAAAACCCCAAAACTTCTCACATGTGTATGAATGCTTGGTCTAAGACTTTGAGCTTTCTTGAACTCATGGCTGCTTAGTAATTTTGTCAGCAGTTTCATTATTTGATGCCTAAAGGTAGGCAATTGCATTTTGTATCTGAGTTTCAAATATCCTCTAAAAATCAAGTGATTTATTTAAGTGCTTTGAATTTAGCCCAATTTCTATTACTCCTGATGGAATATATTGTCTGTCATTCTTCAAAAGTTTGTCTCAGAATTAATAGGCATATGCAAACACCTGTTTTGATCTGCTCAGGTTTTGTGCTCCTGCTTCTTTTAATAGGTACTCAAACATCACGTATAACCTTTTGTCCATCTCCTTCTCCACAGGCCTATATTTATAAATGGTTTCACCTTTAATATGGCCCTGCTTTCCTATTTCAGAGAACAGAAATGACTTATCAGCCTGGTAGCAGATCCTTATTTTGTCTGCCTCCCACAATCCATCAGGAGAGGGTTAAGAAAAGGACCAGTTATCTCATAGCAGTCAAATTCTTTGTACATCATTGAGTTTTACATTGAACATCTCTGTGTGCTGTCAGCTGCAGAGAAAGAAGATTACACTGTGTGTCTGCTACATGAATACCCTGTAAATACTGCTTCAGTGCAGAAGGCAGACTTCTAATCAGAGATGAAATAAATAGAAACTGCTAGTTATTTTAGCATTCAAATAGTAAAATTTCATTGCTTTAACGCACAACAGCAATTTACTTAATGTATTAACAGACATCTAATAGCACGACAGCCAAAATATCCAAAGGAGTAAAACGAACCCCACAAATGAGAGAGGTTATGAAAATGTTTAACAGGAGCAGTCCTACCTACTGGGCTGCTCACTAGCATTTACAGTGCAAACAGTTCTTTTTGCATCTATAAATGACTTTGATCCCCCAGTTGATGAGGAATAAGGGTAGTAGGGATGGGAAGATGAAGGATTGTTTCAAGGTTCGTGTTGATTTTTTCCAAGATAGTCTTAAATACCATCTTTCTAGGCACCACTGAATACAGTTGAAACAAAACCTTTTTCCTAATTTGATAGGAAAGAATTGCATAAGCGGAAGAGTGAAGATACAGTTTAGATTGATATTTTTTAAACATCAGGCTGCACTTTTGTAAGCATACACGTTGCAGATCAGTTGTTTCTGGAAATAACAAAGTGGAGTACAATCAGTAACCAATCTTAAATGTATTTTGTCACCTAAAGTGTGTCTGTATATAGGAATACATAAGGCTTTAATACATTCTGGGGGAGAAAAAAATCTGAATTAGAGCAGTGAAGGTTTCTTGTGTGGTGTTCTTGTAGCTTTTGACAAATGACAGGAATCTTTATGAAGTGATGCAACACTTGCAAAATCACAGCAAATGTGCAGATTGCTCATTCTGCTGCTGGTGGGGATCATAATAGCGTAGCCTGCATGGGGCTCTGTTTGCACAGTCGGACGCAGAAACAAATCCAAACTTCATAATTAGGGCATAACCCAAATCCCAGGCTTTTAAAAACCTCTATTTAACTCTGCTGTTCATTATGTTTCCCCAAGGATTCAATGCTGACCGATAGCTGAAATGTGGATGTTGGTCATAGGGGGCTTTTACAAATAATGGCACTTGTAAAGTCCAGAGTACAGCAAAAAACCCTTACTCCTACAGATTTACTGCTTCAGAGATTCCTACATTCAGAAGCCTCTTTCTTGTGGCACTTGTAAATATTATTGTTTAAAAATAAGAGTAGACCCTTAATAAGGTGCTATAAAGAGACGGTTTTAAACTTCACAGAGAGATATCAGCTTCTATATAAAATGATCGGGATTTGCAAGGGATATGATACAGCAGAGAGACAGCTGTTATCTCCATTTAATACAAAGAAAATTCTACACATCTGTAGGCATTCTTCAATTTTTTATTTTTTCGTGCATATTCATTTCAACAGAGGAGGACCCTCCAATCTTTTTAGGTATTTTGGTGGCCTCCATTTCTTATGCAACACTGGAAGCATTGACAGGGTCTGCTTACAAACGGGAGTGCTGTACTGCCTGGTGAATGCACGGCTCTCTGGGACTCAGGGATTTTCATTCACTTCCCAGCTCTGTTTCTGGCCTGCTTGACCACAGGTTAGCTGCCTGGAGACTGCATCCTTGGCTCAAACAATAGGCCTAGCTCAGTGTCTTTAATTTAAATGAGTGGAAAATGCAACTTTGTTATTTTGGCTTAGTTTCTGAACTACATTCTTTAGAAAATGCAAAGTTGCACATACCAGGCATTCTGAAAAAAAAATATTTTTTTTTCTTAGGTATCCAGTTTCTTCTACTGTTGCCAGTTTGAATTCTACATGTACTTTAAAATATTTACTTCTTCAAATCTTGGGCATGGCATTTTGTTCCAGCCTAGCATATAAGGAAAAAAAAAAGAGGCTTTGAACTCTTAACCAGGACATTTTAAGGGGAAAAAGAGAGAAAATTATTTCATTCTTGAAATCTGGCATCCTTTATTTTCTATCTGAGCTTTGAATTACTGGTGTTGTTTTTTTCTTATTTCTCTTTTAATGAAAGTGTTGGGGCAAAAAAAAAGAAAGTCCTTTCTAGTATGTGACATAAAAGAAATAATAAGTGAAACTGAAAATAGCTGGAAGAAATAGAAACTCTTTTGGTCTTAGCTTCCTCTTACTTCACTTTTGTATCAGTTTAACTCTCTAGCCTAGCCTGGGAAATGGCAGTCACATTAGAATTAGCTTTTCCTAAATGCATTTGTGAAAATATTTGTTTCTTCAACTAATATAGAATTCAGCTACGCTATTTTCTTCTACACCTATTCATTTGTTTTCTTCTAGACCTATTTGTTTGTGGTCTTAGATTTGCTAATCAAACCTTCTCTTGGACATAGATACACAGACTGGATCCAATAAAGGTCACGGTTTTCGTGTGAAAATAATTTACAATTTAGACATATTTACAATTATTTTTTCATTTGCAGAGTAATAAAACCCATGTATTTTAAATTATATGTAATCGCTGATGATGTGACAGACTGCAATGTGCACTGGCTCCAAGCTTGGAGTCAGTTGCAGATCTGGAGCCTTGTTTTGTATTTTCAAAACAGTAAGCATCCCATTTCCCACAGTAGCGTATAGGAACACTGGCTCCCTAGCTTTGGTCTGTTCAACTACAGATAAGCAAGTCATTCCAACTTTAAACCAATAAGAACTTGAATTGTTGCCAAAAGATGTGTTAAAAGTACAATAGCAGGTCTAAAAATCAAAATATATCATTCATTCCCCCTGGAATATATTCCTGGTGCTCAAAGGCTTCATTTCAATCCCAAAGAAAATATGAGGATCTTTGAATAGCTGTGTACCATCTTCTGAAGTTATTTTTATTAAAAAAAATAAAAAAAGAAAACTTTTCTTACTGCTCTATCCTCAAATCTTATTAATCAATAAAGCCTTAAAGTGGCAAGTCAGTCACATCCTCCTGCTAGGGTAAATGATGGTTTAAACCCTTTCTAAAAATTGCTTCCTTTTTTCCTCTCTTCTCCATCATAACGTTTGTTTTGTTACAGGCTGCAAATATGCTTTTCTGACTGCACTTTGTCACCCACAGATTCCACTGCACAGTGGGTGGAGAGCTGGGGATTTGTGTTCTGTTTTCATGCAGAGCTGTGCATTTAAAAATGTGCCGCTGCTGTTGTATTGTGAGCGGAACATCTTACCAAAACAGATTAGTGATAGACTTTCCAATCGGAATAAAACTAAATAAACCAACTTGATTACTTTCTAGTCAGAAAATAAGAACCCAGAGAGAAAAGGGGAAAATAAAAGCAAAAAGCTTAAATCCACAATGATTCCTATGCAAGTATATTTGGTTGTTGTTCCCTTTATATTAAACTAAAGTCCTTTAATGAGGAGACAAGAGGCATCGATGGTGCCCCTTGTTATTAGTTCAACTTTTCATTATGAGTAATTCTGACCTGTATAATGAAATCAGATTATGTGTGAAAAATGAAGCAATGCTATACTGAAATGCAGTGTGAAGGTCAAATGTGGATTTTGTAGCTGTGGGAGAGTGAGAGACAATTCATTTGTTAATAGACCAAGAAAAACATTTCTGATACTGAAATACAATTCAAGAGGGAGATAAAAGGAAGAAGAGAGGTGTGGCTTGAACACACAAAAAGAGAACAAGGAACTGGAAAATACCATTTCCTAAGACAACCTCTGGCACAGAGCTTGATTCCAGTCACTTACTCTCCTTCTCTTTTGTTTTGTGTACACAGGGAATTACGACACTCATCAAGGGTCTGGGTCAGGCCCCCAGTGCTGTGAATGAAAACATATCCCGTGCCTGTAGTAGTAGCTCACCATTCAGTGCTTCTAGAGATTCATACTTATTTATAAGCAGATTGCTCCGGGATTAATTTTTATTCTTTAGAGGTGAAAAATGTCATGCTGAGGCTCATGAAGTGAAGTCATATGACAACATTGGCTCTGCATTTAAATGTCCTAAGTTCTGTGTGGAGCACTTTAAGTGAGTTGTGTACAATCTGAGAATTATTATGGCATTAATCAAATACCATCAATGTGATTGCTATGGATTTAATACATTTAAAACAGTTTTATGAGTTTCCTTTTTCTTTCTTTTCCAAAATATGAATTTTGCAGAAGTGCAAGAAACATTGAATCATAGAATCATAGAACAGTTCAGGTTGGAAAAGACCCTTGGGATCATCGAGTCCAACCATTAACCCTACACTACAAGTTCACCCCTAAACCATATCACCCAACACCACATCTAAACGACACTTGAACACATCCAGGGATGGTGACTCAACCACCTCCCTAGCCAAAGAAGGCTCTGATTTTAATATTGTTGAATGTAGTTGAAAATAAGAAAACTGATGAAGAACAAAACATATTTCTAAATAATTATTTGAGGATGGAAATGTTTAAAATATGCAAGTGTTACCGTGAATTATCTAGCTTGGGAACCTGCAGCCTACAAACCATGAGGAATAAGGTTTGAGACACAGATCTTTGTCATGGGCTGTCCTTCGTTTGTAAACCCCAGGAAAAGTCAATCCTTATTTTAGATCATTGAAAAACAACCCCCATCCCTCTGCCTGCCCAGGCTTTGCTCTGTTTCACCCTCCCTGGCCACAGCTGTCCTCACGTGGGGAAGGTCTACGGGGCTGCCACTCTTCTCCAAGAACATGTGCCTTGTTACACGCATATGTTGGGGTTTCCCGGTCTCAGTGGGAGAGCACAGTCTCTACCTACCTCCTACAAAAGGTTGAAGTTTCATCTGTTTTCCATCTAAGTCAGAAGAAGATGACTCTTACAAGGGGATGTACATTCTGGTAAGGCATCAATGACTGGATTTTTTTGGTTTTACTGGTATTGATATCTCAATTAATTTCATATTTTTCAACAGTCTATCTTAAGTGCTTGCCCTGTGCTCTAACAAACTCATTTTTTTCTATTCATTTATGGTTTATTGGCTTTACAGAGGTTGGTATGAGAGGACAAGATGATTTCACATTTAGTGTTCTGTGTTATTAAACCATTGCTGACTTACAGTGAGGAATTACTGTTTCTGTCTATTTTTGATATTAGTTTAAGTTTCTGAGGGACTTTGAGATCTTTTAGATGATATAAAAGTCATCTTTTAGATGATATAAAAGTGAGGTTTGTTATGCAGATAAGTAGAATAGATCCTAAAAATATTTTCACACAAGCCCACACAATTTCATGTGTTAATATGAAGAACTTGTAAATTGTCAGCACTAACAAAATAGTTTGCTGAGCTGCCTCTTTAGGACAGCTATGTATTACTGAGGTATTAATTTTTTGCTCTATAAATACAAGTCCACATAAAGAAACATCTTTGTCACTAGATATTGCCGCAGAAGTGATGTTACTGAAATTCTTAGTTTAAAAAGGTGTTCCAGTTTTTAATCTTAAAATCAAAATAAAAAAACCACAATAGAGAAATGACTGCTACTGTTGGTTGTGTTTCAGCCCCCAACGTAAACCAAAACACAGTTTACTAGGGAAAGACATGGATTTGAGGGTATTGGGAGCTTTACCAATTTTTTAATTAAAGTATGAGGAGTCGCATGTAAAGCTCTGGGGAACAGTGGGAGGAGAGGACCATAGGCTGTTCTACTTCATGCAGCTTACACCCCTCTGTGGGGGAGCGGTAGTCCCCAGCAAAGACCTCGTTTATGCAAAAGCTTGTCTTTCCTTGACCTGAGCTTGTCAGTTTGGTCTGAAATGAGAGACTTGTTATCTGAATGTCTGATTAATTGTGTATCATAGAATCATTAAGGTTGGAAAAGACCTCTAAGTACAACCATCAACCATCAACCCATTGCTACCATGACCATTAAACTGTATCCTGAAGTGTTGTAGTGTCTGATTCAGCTCTTTATTATCCTTTATTATATTACCTCAAAATGAAACACTGCTAAAGAAGGGATCTGAATTCCATCTCACTCTGGCAAAGGTGTAGTTACTTTGTTTATGTGTTTACAGGTTATACGTGTTGTGTTGTATGCTTTAATGAAAGAAGAGTCAAGTTGCAAGCTGAAGGGCTTCCTCTTGTCTCTAGTCTCTCTAAGGTTGAGGACCATTTCCCTTTCCCCTGGCAGAATCGTGAGGACTCCAAACTTCCAAAAGCCTTTGGGTGAAGCATGCAGGTCAGGAGCCTGCACTGGAACAATAGACAATGAGAAATGCTTGGGAAGAGCAGGTGGCCTGCAGGGCAGTCAGCCTACAGAGAGTTTCTGATGTGTCCAGAGGTGAGTGTCAGGGTTGAGTTGACCCAGTAGGGCACTGAAAGTCATCCTTTCCAAAAATCTTGGTTTCACTGTTGCTGGGTTTTCACTATGTAATGAGCAATTATTGCATTTGGGGTTGATATTTTATGTTGTCATAGAGATTAGACTTGAAAAATTAGGACCTCTGCTCATCTCTGTGAAAAGGTGGCCCCTTTCCTCACAAGGCTCTGGCTGCCCAGATGCCTCATTGCATTTACCTTCAGGATGAAGCTGTAAGTCAAAGCTACCTAGCTCAGAGGTGCCAAAGTACTCCTTTTACAGTGAAAGCGGGCAAGATAGCCCTGGGCAGCCTCATTCACATCTTGTCTTGTTGACCTCCTGGTTCCATGTCCCAGGTCAGGCTGCTTGTGTTAATGATTATGTGAAGATGTCACAGGACTTTGAAGTCCTGGACTCTGGTTTAGGAACAGCAGATACTGCAAGTTAGAGGTTAATGCCTTGCTTTTGAGAATCAGGTGGTTCATACTGGGATTATTTCTTTCACAAGAACAGACTGAAAAGCCCATGAAGTCAGGTTCTGTTTCTCCAGAAAGTAGCCCAAATATCTCAGTTTTATTGGCTCAGGCTCAACAGTGCAAGACCTGCAGTTCCCTAGTCTTGAAAAGCCTGACCCATATTGTCATTTCCATAGCATTGGCTATCTTAATTGGCAATGGTCCACCTAATCCGGCATTCTTGAGATTACTTAACTTCAGGGCCATAGCTCTACGAAAGCTTCTGGAACTGAAAATTGCTAATCTTGCATGACATTCTAGGGTATAATAGTTCTTTGTGAAGCCCTAATCCAGTGCTTCTTGTATATGACCACAACAGAGCAGTGCCGGAGGAGGAAGAGGGCTCTAGACTGAAGGTTATGTTTTAATGGATGTGCAACCGTTATCTCTCAGAATTCATCTATTTCCCAAAGTCGGAAACCAGCAAAATGTTTCTCTGAGTTTTTTATCAGGCATCAGTTGGTGTTTAAATGATTATAAGCATGTTATGAAAATTGATTTGTGCTTGACTTGCTTTATAGTTGGAACTAAACCATTATTGATTTTATATTTTGCATTAAATTGTATATCACGGCTTTAAAGTGCCAAATGCATGAATAAATAGAACCCGTTTTTAAAGTGGGGTGTTACACATATTCTCCCAGAAGGTGGCAGCTAGGGAGCTCATACGACTACATCGCACACTAAGACTGCTACAGTGTGAACACAAAAAGCGAGAACTACACTCTACACAACCCCATTCAATTCACATCATTAGGCTTGAACTAGGAGTTACACCAGAATGTTGTTCGAAACACTTTTAACGGTATGGACATCTGTTTCCACAGAGGGAAAAAAAAATCAGAATTGTTAATATATCTTTATTTCATACATATGTATACACACACTTATAAAATAAATATATATGAAGGATGCAAGATGTCTCTGCAGAGGAAAAAGATGGAAAGACAAGACAAAAGGAGAAATCCAAGAGGACACCACCAATGTTTCTGTTAGGTCTGCATTGGGCGTAAAGTGGCAGAGCTTGTGTCAGAGGGCAGAAAGACACCTGGTGATCCAAAATGATCAGAAGAAATGGGGAAAAAACATGGGGAGAGCAGGAGCCTGTAGTGGTGACGGATATAAACTCTTGTAGAATTTTTAGAATGAGAGGTTATTTTGGACTGACTCTTGAAACTAAGAGAAAATTTATCTGAAGTGACGACATAGTATATGTGAGAAGGTGGATGGCAGCTCCCAAAAACTGAAAAGATGGAGCTCACTGGGGTCAGAAAGAAGAATTTTGCAGCTATTGAGACTGCAGGCAGCTTGGTGACTCTATAGAGGGTAGTCTGACTTCTTCCTCTGTGCATTGTTTGAGTCAGCTGTGAAACACTTGCAGCTTTACAGGGATGACTGTTCTTTTATGGAGTAGCACATGATTACATTTTCTTAAGAAGGCCTTTTAAAAATTGCAAATGCAATATTTCATTGTTTGTGTGGAAAAAAATCTTAGAATGAGGAGGGAGGTTAAATTAAAATAATTTAAATCAAAGTTTCTATTTCTAAAGGAGTGAGATATGTATTTAGCAATTGAGGTTGAACTTTTTCTGTCACATCAGTTTGTTGAACACTTAAAACTGTGAACAAGTGAAAGTGTACCTGTTTCAGGAAAAAGTTATGAAAGGTCCGGCAGAACGGTCTGTGCTTTGTACTGAAATAAGAAAAATGCATTTCAATGGCCATTTCCAGGTTCTTACTGCATGTGTTAGCTGGAGATATGAGATATCAAGTTTTGACAGAAATCTTGTAGTTAAATAAAAATGTCGTGAAATTTGGTGCACTGAAAATCAAAAAATAACCTTGCTTGTGATGAGCAAGTTTGGTGTTGCTGAAATATTGCAGTGAATTTTGAGAACAGTTTTTATAAACAAAGCTTTATTATAAGACCTGCTAAATCAGCAGCAATAGTTTCAAATTCTGGTTTCATTTGTGCTCCCTCTTTATTAAGAACAATTATAATTAACAGTTTCTGTGGGAGATTCCCAATTTTAGCTTTAAACCTTCACAGGAATCTCCAGAAGAGCACAACTGTTCTCTGTTCTATGAAATTTAATTGGCTTTAACACGGTTCCTGCTAATAAAATAGAAAAGTAATATATCAGTAGGTGTCCTCCCTTGTTGCTTTCTCCTATTACAGCAATCCCACTTGGACTGCAAGTGCAATTTGATTCGCGAGTAAATCAGGAACAATTTCTTAAAGGGCGATTTGTGAGGCGCACCACTGCTGCAGAAAGTAGCTTTGATTAGTGAGTAGCCGACATCCTTCCCTGGAAAATCTCATGTTACAGGGAGCATTTTGCAGTACTTCAGGTGCAGAAATTAAAAGGCTATTGATCTCTTTTTTCGTTAACAATCTTATTGCGCTTTTTGCTAGTCTGGCTGCCTAATGCCCTGTAAAAATTCACACTTGGCTGCCTGTCATACATCTGCATACTTCCCAGCGTCAGCTCTGTAGGATAGTACAACATTTTTTACTTTCTCTCTCAAACTGTTGTGCAATCTTGTCCTGTGATATTTACACTTATCTAGAAGGAGTTGCATATCAGCACTTAGTGAGAGGCTCCCTAGGCACACTTGAGTTGTACAAATGTTAAGGCCCCACACTTACAATAAATATTCTAACACTCATACAGTATTAATAATACAAATTCAGAATATTTATAATACATCCCAGGGGAGAGGAAAGGAGGTTCGCTTGAGTGTATTACACATAATTTCAAAAAGATGTGGAAACAGCTGCTTTCTTTCCTAGCTCGTGGCAGCTGATGGATGCTGCTGCTGTTGGAGATGGTGCTGTCTGACATCAGGTAATATATGTGCTGCCGAGGAGCTACAGCATCCCTCGGGATCCAGGGAGCCTCATGACACTGTCTTTCAGAGTCATCCGAAACAAGTGCAAGTCATTAGCACTGTAAGAACAGCAGTTGCAGAAAAGCCAGTGCGCCCATGGCCAAACCTCATGATAATTTCACTTCTAAAAGTCTGTTGGAAGGAAAGGGTTTGTGAGCCACACCTGCTGGAAAATACCGTGTCTTTCTTATTTCCCCAAGGAAGACAAGTTGCGCTTCGTTCACTGACAAATCGGAAGAATCAGTCAGTTTTGAGAGCGGAACCTTGGTGACCAGATGCCATATTTTTATTCTGACTTCTGTTAGATGAATCTGAACCTCAGATCTGGCACCTTTGTGCTTTAAAAATAGTAAAGATACAGTAATCAGGGAAACGTCCCATCAAGCAACTAGGATTATAGTTTACGGAAAAGATCCTAAGTGGACTTAGAGCTTCAACTAATGCCTCTGTAATACCTTGTGTCTGTGCTCACATGAGTTGCTCACAAGCTGCATCACAGAATCGCAGTGGCTCTCTTCTGTATTAAAACTCTGGTTGCCTTCTGGTAAGGATTTAACATGTGTAAAATACACTTCTGTAGAACTCTAGTGTGTCTAACTATTTGTCAGTAACCAGCAGCTAACTCGGAAGCAGAGTGTATCAATTTAGCTGTTGCTATTGGGGAGATCCAGATTTCTTTGGGAGCCACAATATGCAGTGATCTTCCTCAAATATCAGTGAGTGTGCAGCCTACCAACTGAATTGATTGAAGTCAAGCAGAGGGGTTAAGTTTATTTGAGTATCATGCAAAGGCTCTGCAAAGTTCTGTTTGCCCTCCCTCCTAAAAGGGTGTAAACATGAATAAATGTTTATCAAGTGCGTATAAATCTTCTTAAAAGAGGATGAAGCATATAAATGTGGTCTTTTTCCATTTTGTGGAAGGGCAAGGGTTGATTCACTTATCCAGTTTGTTTTTTAGAGAGGCTTTGGACACGGGGAAGGAAATGGAGAAAATAGTTTCCACTGGTGAAGGGGGCAATGCTGATGGTGCTTTTGCTGTTTTTACTATATCGCAGAGTGGGAATAACTTTGGTAACTGGAAATAATCAAGGCAGCAAGATAACATTCCTCCTACAAAATGCATTTCAAAGCTCCATTTCTGCTGTGTTTTAAGGACACGTTTGAGAGAGAAGATCTGAGCATTTTTTTTTTATTTTTTTTTTACCTAGATGGTTGTGGCGGCTGGGAACCTCCCATTAAAATCCACTGCCCAAATGCAACAGATGCTACTCTTGCATGCAGAAACTTGGCTGTTTTCTTTTCTTTCTGTGCTGTTGGGAGATGGGAGGATAAAGGTGATGAGATCATTAAAACCAAAAAAAAATCCAAACTGAACAAGTATAGAAAGGTGATATTAGTTGTAGCACCTATCATATGTGTCTGTATGTATGCCATCATAGGTCACCAGAAAAATTTCTTAATCATACAGTTGAAAAAAGAAAACCTGTACCTTGTTTTCATCATAGTGATGGTCCTGGAAATGCCTTTATATCTCCTTGGATTTATCGCGGGGAAAGTCCCCTTGCTCTCATTTTGTGCTAGTCTCGGAGCTCAGTTCTTAATGCGACCCCAGAAAAACACAAACCTGTAATACATGCCTGATTTCAGCTGTAAAAGGCTTTTCTTCCTACAGCGGCCTCCTTTTGCTAAAAATCTGCTCTGCGTGAGCTTTCTCAGTGTGTAATTACTTGAGGATCTATAGGTAAGACTTTTCAGTGGTTAAATAACTAGTATATGAAAACTCCATGGTGAGGCCTTTCATAAATCAGAGGAGGCTTTGGTGCAATTGATTTGATGATGCAGTTCACTCTAGGGGCTGTGGATGATGGAGTCTAATGAAGAATATTCAAAAGGTTACAGAATTTACTCTTGCTTTATGTGCCTTTCGTCTTGAGGCTGATGCCTGAATGGTAGAAACAGCCAAGTTATTAAAACCCACACCCTTCAGTTCTTTTTAAAATACAAATCTCTTTAATTTTTTTTCAAAATACACTTTTGCATATTTTTTTTTCTTTTGCCGGTGCAAGAATTATTATTTCTGGCTAACCATTACTGGTTTGCATTTCTGAGACCAATGTTTTTCCTCATGCACTTACCACAAAATAATGCAAAAATCCAATTTAGACCTGCACTGTACTAAAGGTGTTCATGAAAAAACATACTCGGAAATACTTTGGCTGCTGTTACTTGTTCATAATGTTTTCCTTCCATCTTCTCTCCATTGCAAGAGGTTATCATGGCTTGTCTGAGTCCTGCGTTGCATCGCAAGGGCAACATTTAAGCTTCGTCAAGGATGTGTTGCATCCAAGTGGCTAAGAGTAAACAATTTTCAATATGACATTTTAACATGAAACTCTCTGAAGGCCTCTGTTATTTCTCTGTTAAGAGAGAAAAAGCACAGTATTCTTCGAGACTGAGCGAGTGTTTCCACAAAATATCATTGAAGCCCTTTCTTTGGAGGATGGGGCATGTAACTCAGCAAGGCTGTAAGCAGCAAAGCTTTTCTCTAGTGCATATGTTTCTGGGTTGGGGTTTTTTTTCTATTTGTCAATTCCTTCTGGAATTATATGTTTGGAATAGTAAAGTTAACTTGGATTTCCTGTTTTAGTCAAAAAGACATACTTTTTATTCTTTACTTCAATTCTTTGCTGGTTTGGGTTTGTTTTTTTTTCTTTTCAAGATTGCAGAAAAGGCTAAGGCTGTCTTATCCTGATTTGGTTAAAGAAATCTTTAGATAGCAGTGTTAAGCTTATGGCACAAAGGCAAATGCCATTGCACTCATACCGCTTTTATATAGCAATCACGTTGTACCAGAAATATAATCTCTTGGTAAGCTAATTTCAAAATGATTATAATGACATTGATCTCCTTTCTAAAGTGCTTTGAGATTTGCTGATGAATGTCTCGATGCAAGAAATAGATGTAAATTATCATCAAAAGCATTCATGTACAGAAATTCCAAAGAAAATTATCAGAAATTTTAGGTTCCAAAGTTCAGTACTGCTATGGAAATTCTCAGCTCTGCCATTGCCATCAGTTAAGAGTGAACAGAACATGGAGATGCTCAGGGCCAAAGTAACCCGATGTGTGAGCCCCCTCTGCTGCCGGCAACTGCCAGTGCCCGGCGAGCCATGTCCCGAGTCGCTGCCGGGCTTATTTACCAGGTTCAAGGAGAAGCAAAGTAGTTGTGGGAGACACAGTGGCTGGACTGAGGATTGAATTCACTCGAGAGAGATGTCAGACTCGGAAGGAATACTTTTTTTTCTTTTTTTTTTTTTCCCTCCCCACCCAAAATTCCTAAGGAAGGGAATACTGGGCAAATTTTATTAAAGATAATAATATTGTTTTCTTTTGAAGATGTAACTATTTTGTTTCATCAAACATAAAATAATATTAAAAATATATAGGGCCCTTTGCATTTGTGCAACTTTAACAGAAAATTTTAATTTTACTGCCTTCAAAAACAATCTCTTCTCTGCTATGATTTTAAATGCCACGTTGCCAGTAGAAAAAGATTTGGTAATGAAAGTGAAAGTGTAAGTATTTGTACTCCGCAGCCTTGCAGCTTCTTTGCTCGTTTTCACCTGCTCAGCAGGAGAGGAGAGTGGGAGTGAGTGCTACAACAAGAACTATAGCACATTATACCTTTTGTGCAAAAATCTCGATATCTAGGCAAGGCAGATCCCCTGGGAGGTATCCAGGAAAACAAATTGCATGGAAAGCTGTGTTCCTTGAGTTGAAGTGGTAGGTGGGTTGCTCATGAAAATTATCTGGCAGACTAGATTTAAAATTTAGCATCTATGGCTAGAAGTGAGACCACGACACACTTAGCAGTTTTTGGATATGCTGTTTTATAACTGATGTTAATATGAGCCACAGCACAAGTGTAAATTCTCTGTTTAGGTAATTCTTCAGAATTACCATTTGTTTTGTTGGTTTTTTTTTTTACTTTCCTAGTTTAATTCCCAATACATGCTGAAGAAAAAATAATTTCTTGTTTTGATCAAGTCATGAAGGAGATTGGAAGGAATCCCATATATAAGTACACCTGTGTGTTGATCTGTTGGCTCTGGTATCTGACATACATTCTCTGATTTGGTATGAATGAACTACTGGAGAAGGGTTACAAACAGCTAGACACAGTTGGAGGAGCAGAGAAATTATAAACCACTTACTTTATTTGAACAATGGAAGGAGAAGGAAAATAGAGAGCTAGGTTGCCCACTACTGCAGCTAATGAGCTGCTGTGTTAACAATGTAGGGATAGTGAGGGCACGTTTGGGGTAGAAAGATGAAAGTGGGAAGACCGTAGGAGCTGGAGCAAACCACGTTGCTGCACGCCAGCAAACTGACGGTGCTGTCATTCCTGGGAAGCCTGTCCTGAACTGCTGTGTCATTCCCTGAAGGGTGGAGACCAGACCTGGAGTTTAGAGACTAGGATTCACTTAGAACTGTGGGACAACAGGGTAAAGCTTCTTTGGGGATTAGATTTAAAATAATAATAAAAAAATAGATTACATAAGGTTACATCCTCAGGGGATCGATATAGAGATTCAAGGCAAAACATATGCTGTTAAACTGTGAAAGTGATTACATTGTACCTACCTAAAATAACCCTGAAAATGCTGTTTTAAAGTAGACTTTACTTTTACTTCCAAAGAATTGTGTAGATTTGCTCTAAATTGTTAAATAGCTGCTCTGTATCAGTTTGAAAGCTGCTGAACTTTGGTAGTGTATGAACGTGTGGAATGTTCACAAAGCCTTCAAGATGAAAAGGACATTTATAGGTTTTATCTGAAAGTCAATGGTAATATTTGTCAGGACTTACGAGCTTTGGCTTAGACCAAGCTGTCATTTATAAGTAGTTAAAATAAGGAAATGAGTGCCATTGCTTGGCAAAATTTAGCACTCCTGTATGACTTGGGATCCCCTTCATGATGTAACTAACATATGTACCAAAAATGAGGTCAAGGTTCTATAATCTCCTTCAGATATATCTACTGTTAGTTGAAAGCCTTGAAACTTTTACCCTGTGAAACTTGTGCCAATAACGTGTCAAGCTGTCTTACGTAAAACTTTCAGCAAATTGGGAATCCATCACAACTGCTTAAGAAAACTCTTTGAAGGCTACTGTTGACCTTAGATTTATAACTGTCATGTTTTTGACATTCCCTTTCTTATTTAACGTGTATATTCACTTTGTACTGTCTTCATCTCAAATGCAAGCTGAGATTGAAGAGACCCATCCATTAAATCCAGCTTTTTTTCATGACGCATCTTACATATCTCATGTCCCATCTCCAGCCTGTGCTTTTCATATTAAGTAATAGTCTGAACTTTCATAAAAGCGTTGACTTACAATACAAGGGGAACTTGATCTTCCTAGATAATATAGCTTAACCCCTTGATTTTTAAATATGGTTCCAATCAGGGATGCAAAGTGATGATATTTATATTTACATGTTGAAAGCCATTGGGACTTGTGCTAAGTTTAAGGCAGTGCCTAACCCCTACGAAGGGCTGAGCTCAGGGTCCTCATTGCCTTGCTGGATTAAGTCTCCAGTGATCTGTGACTTGATTCCCATCCTGGTTTGCACTTAAAAAACAGTATTGAGTTCAACGTTGTTGTTCCTTTTCTAAACTTGTCTCAGGCATCTGTCCTCAAGCCTCGGTAATTGAATAAGATGACTGAGCTGAAATGAGTCCTTTTGTTGCACCTGCTGCAGGATGCCCTGTAGTGTGTGCCCTCCTGAATCTTGGGACAACACAAACGAGGGAGAAAATGCAAAGACCATAAAGAAAATACAGCAGTCAGAGAGGTGAGGTGTCTCCCTTACTTTACCCAAATCTTGAAATAAAAAACATCATTTACTGACATCCTTATCAAACTGCAGAACCACAGATATGTTCTCAGGTAGGTTTACTGAAGGATTAGGGGTAGAATTTCTCTAGCACCTTCAACCTGCCATTTTTGCTTTCTGACCTGTCAATAAATGTTGTTTTGTAAAAGCTGATGGGAAGCTGTGCTGTAAGTGAGCTAGATGTGCTAATAGTGGCACAACCTGCTAGGCTGCTGGGCAAATAAAGTGCTGGATTTAGGAACCTGATCTTTGCCTTTCTCTTAGGTGAAGAAAGGAAAGCCTGGCTGACCAGACAAAGAAAGTGAGTGTAG
>NW_009694727.1:60618-68689 GCF_000703405.1 Apaloderma vittatum
CTCCTACATCAACTCAGTTCACCTATTTAATATTTTTCTGTAAAGAGTTAAACAAGGCCTTTAGATGAGGGAAAGGGGAAATGGAATAAGGTAAAACAAGCACAGCCTGGAAAGGGTCACTGGTGGTAACGACAGGGTTGCTATCAACTGTTGAAGCCCTCTAATCTGGCTCTATCTAGCCTGGCAAATTGTAATCTTTCTAGTCTGAACTTATAATCGTATAAAATACTAAACCATATAAATGTCTGAGTAATGGCATGAGACTGAAGGAGCTGCCAGAAGTGACCAGTCCTTGGTGAAGGAAACCCTGGAGAGCGTGTTTTGCATCTCATAGATAGGAAATTGTGTGGAGGGTTAGATAATGAGAAACATGCATATACATCTTTATTGTATTTATCCCCCTGACATTCTGTGCACCGTTGGAAAGTAAATCCTACTCTGTTCTCAAAAATGTTTTAGGGTTTAGTCATCCAGAAGTTTTAAAAATGCTAGATAGAGTGGTAATCCATACTAATGTGGAGAGCTGGTACCTGCTGCTCTCACACTCAGACTAGCCACTGGCTGTGGAAACTGAAGTGGTAAGGACATTTGAGTTCTATGGACATTTAAGTTATATTCAGTTTTAAGGAATCTCACAAGAATTTTTAATTTTTTTTGAGGAAAAATGGATATTGTCCTCCCTCTGCCTTAGCTTCTAATGAAACAAAATGAAAAATATTTTACTCTGCAAATGAGTGACTTCAGAGATGCAATTAACTTTGTTTCTTAAAGTACATTTTTCAGAGGTTTTGGACATCCTTATGAAAGAAAGGGGGACAGGGGGTGGCCACCATAAAGGGAAAATTAAGAGAAAAGTGTGTATCAGTTAAGGACGTAATACCACACCATTGGATATTTGTGCAGGACCTAGGGTCTGTGACTGTTCAGAGCCACAGGATCACAGTCACATAGTATTATGTTTTGTGTTCATAGGCTTCACCTGAGAAATTTTTTTTTTCTCCCCCTAATTTGACTCGTTATCTCTGGGCTGTTGGCTTTGGTAAGCCAGCCAAGCTCTGCCTGAGCTGAATGCTGGTTGTTGAATGTGTGCATAAGCACGCAGCAAAAGCTTAGTTATTGTCTATATTATCTCTGTGCGCTGGGCTGTGATTTTTCATTTCGTATCTCTGTCTCAAATTGGTGTGCTTGAACTGGTGACACAAAAGAAAGGATTTGGACACATATTGGCATGAGTTTCATTAGCCACTGCACTGCCCTGGTCTGAGCTGCTCTTGCAGATAAATCCTGTATTCTTACCCCAGAAGTAAGAAACAGAATAAATCTTTAGGGATGTATTCTGTGTAATCTCCATATACGAACAGTCACATCTTATTTCATTTTACAACATGTGCTTTGTTCTGCTAAATGCTTTCCTTTCTAGGGAGGTGGGAAGAGGGGAAATAGCTTTGCTTTGTTTTTTAACCTGTGCTACATGTCTCTATCAAGTTACAGAATCACTAAACCTTACCTAGGTTTAGCTGCAGCTTCACTGGCTGTTGTTTTGGTACTCTCCAACTTCCATGATTTCAGAGAAAGAGAAGAACTCTCATACCTTGTAGGATTTTGGGGCATGGGCCAAGTGAAGGGTCGATGTCATGAGAGGAGGTTTTCCAGTGTGGGGTAGGGCAGGGAACGTGAACATCCTGATAGAATGAGAAGAACATAGAAAAGCCATCATGAAGTTCTTGAGCTGCCTGCCCAGAATCTGAAGTGCTTTGGATGTTTGTCACATCTCACCCCTCAGCTATTTTTATTCTCTCTGATCATTACAGCTTGGGAGATTTTTAGCACAAAGACCGTTATTTATTGTGTTTGTGCGGATATTAACACATTTCCAGAGACAGCATAAACTGGGAGCTCCAAGGCTGTTTTTGTTTCCGCGGACTTTGCTCTTGGCTTCAAAGGCAGCATGAGCCATTCCCATTCTTCTCTTCAACTCCATCTGTTTATTCCATTTATCTCCAACTGCTCACTACAGGGGTGGCTGCTCAGCTGGGCCATTGACACTTTTTGCAAGGCTACAGATGAACTGGGTAACCTCAGCTGAGTTTAAAAAAATATGCTCAGTTCTCTTCTTAATTTTTCAACAGATTTGGTTGTCTGTTGAGTTTATGAACCCAGCTCACCACAAGGCCACAAAGACAAATGGATTAGCAGGACTGAGGGACAAAGGCAGAAAGAAAGAACCATCCTGGCCTGTTTTGCCTCCCAGAAATGTGTCCTGAAACTGTGACCTGAAGCACAGTCAAGTGTCAGAGCCAAGACAGTCATTGCAAGCCTTGTACCTAAGATCTTCGCTTCCCTTATCAGGATGATTAGAGATAAATATGGGACAAAACTGGGCTTTCAGATGCATTCTTAACACCTCCTCAGAACCTCAGAGAAGGTGAATGGGTATTTAAGGATGGAGCTTAGCTTTTTGTGAGTTTCAGATTTTAAATTGTCTTTTAAATCATAGAATCATTCTGTGCCATATATTCTAATTCCTATTTATTTATATCCAGTACATTGTGAGGTTGCTTTTATCATCTGATTGTTAGCCCTTTCCTGGCCATGCAGGAACAAATTCTGGCTTTCTGTGCTGGGTCACCTTTTAACTTCTCTTGTTCCTGTGCTGTTTGTCTTCTTCACACTGAATGCTGATGAGGTACTATTTGGTCTGTCTTCAGCAGTCATTTTCTGGGTAATTTCTTTAAGCAGCAAACACTAATTCCTCCCACTCTTTAAAGTGCCATATGGGATCAGATTACCAGATTAAACATGAATCCATTTTTGGATGGCATTTCTGTCCCATGATAATTCTGTTAAAATTATTGACTATTTGGCTGGAAAACTGACTTCTAAAGACTGACATGCAGCTATTTTCAGGCCAGAACAAGAAGGGCAAAGGGCCATTTTCAAATGATGTTTCTAACATCTTTCTCTCAAAGTTTGCGCTTACAAGAACATTGCTGACTGGATTTCATTTGTTCATGTTAACAGGCGCTGCTACAAATGCAAAAGCATGGTTTTAGCAGTTATCCTCCTAAGAAGCATTTCCAATCCCAGATGACACATAATTTTGAAAGATCTTCTAGGGGGTCTCAGCAGGGGAATGTGGCCCCAGAGGTCATTCAGACAGTGAAGTTGCACACATTTTAGGAGCTGATGATAGTTCACAGGCTGATACTCGATACCTTTGACAGATGTTTGTTAAAAGAACTAGTATGAGGAAGATGTTTAGAGGAATAACTGTTCTCCTGGATAAATATTTCTTATGCATCAATACATAGTGGGTGGACTGGGTTTGATAGTCGAGGAGAAGCGGCCTGGTAGTAGCCAGGAACTTTGTGTTATTCTCTCTTACCAGTTTTATGTTTATTTGGTGAGGCCGAGTGATGCACAACTCAATGGCATGGTTTCTGCTCTGAAAAGGAAGAAGAATGTACTACATTTAATCTGTGGCTAAAAGGTAGCTGCCCAATTTCTATACCCAACCCCCTGGCTCTCCTCTCCCCATCTCAGTAGGTGTTGTGGTGCAGTGTATGGGAATTCCTTCACACTGGAGACTTCCAGGGGACAAGAAACTACTTCCATCAGCCAAAAATGGCATGAATAAGATTTAAAATCATTAGCATGGCTTCTGCCAGTACACTCTCAGCAGATATTGTAAACTTGCAGGATTTGATTAATCATTTGCATTGGTGCAAAATTGGCCGTGACTGCCAAAAAAACACTTGTCTGTTCCTTCACAGCTGTTTTCTAATTACATTAGAATACCGTGGTGTTTAATGCAGCCACTCAGCCATGGTGTGTGGACCTGCCCTCTCCCAGAGGGACCCATCCAGCACAGCAACACTTATGTTGAGATGAAATCTATAGCAGGTGTAGCTTGTACACAGGTAGCGGTGACTCTTCAGTCATGGCCAATTCGTTTCTTCCCCGGGAAGCCATCCCACAGGACTGCCAACTGCAGCAAAGTCGAGGTTTAGAAAAATAACTCTGAAAACATCAAGTCATCTCACATCATGCTGGCACTCAGCCCAGGAGCCTGTAAAAATGCAACTTCATCAGACAAAAAGGAGTCGCTGGAAAAGGAACGGATCAGAGAAGAAAACGCCTTCCCAGCTCTAACTCGTGACGTTCCTATGGGCAACTCTTGGTACCCTGTCTCCAGTGAAATGCAATGGAACTGGAAGAGCTGCAGAGAAGGTGACAGCCTGAGCAGAGGACTTGAACAGTTTCTTTACAAGCAGAGACTGAATGCACCAAGTCTCTTCACCTGGGGGAAAAAGGAGTCTCATGGTGCACAGAATACTGTGAAAAACAAAGATGTAAAAAGGCGTACAGAATTATAAATGATCCAGAGGATGCAGAGTGGAGATGATCATCCCTTGTTGCCACAGAAGAAGATGCAGGGGCACCCTGGTATTGCTAGAGAGCAGGAAAGCATTTTTTCTTCATAATGCAAAATAAATTGAGGATTTCATTGCTATAGAATGTTTTGGATACTACATGTTTAAAGAAATCTAAGAAATGATTGGACAAATACAAGACAGAAAGATGCATCAAAGGTTATTAAATGCAACGGTCTGGATACAAGTTCTAGTTCAGGAAAATGCAAAGTCTTTGACATAATCTAGAAGATCACATTAGGGAAATATCATCTTACAACTTTGGGCTAAATGAAGACAGATTAGTAAACGGATCATTCTTTAGTTCTCTGAATATTTGACATGCTTTCTTTCCTGAGACTGGATCACTGAGGCTCAAATTTGTGTCATTATTTTAATACCTTCCCCAGATTTCTGAAGGGAAGAGGTTCCCTCCCCCCACACCCTGCTTCAGTGTGTGCTCTGCTGTTAAACCTCAAGAAACACAAACTTCTTTTCCCTCTCCCCATTTTTCTTACTTCCCAGAGAGCTGGTTTGGGTTTTATTTCCATTGCACACCCTTGGACTCTCTGTTAGGCTGAGGTTTCTTGGAAGATGGCTTGATGCAGGAATAGGTATATCCTCAGGCAAGAGCTAAAGACCAGTTAAACCAGCTCAAGTAGAGGACACCAAGGGGTACAACTCTAGAGTTGGTCATCTTTGAGGGTAAAATTCACTTGTTCAGTAGCCCAGGTGCCTTTGCCTTAGGGCAAAAGAAGAGCATCCTTACAGTGTGGTCCTGGCTTTTTCTTTTTTGGGGGTTTGTTTTTTTTTTTCCCCAGGCAAAATGAGATTAAAAGCATGTTAATCTATACAGTTTTTTGACTGCAGTGAGTGTTTGGTTGTGTCCCGAGTTGCAATTTAAGTAATAAAGCTATCATATTTTTATGACTGAAAAGATAACAAGGAGGCAAATTAAGTGTAAACCAACAAGATGAGACTGATTCAGAAAATGGCCTGAAACAAGGCAGAAGCAGACTGTGCTCATCACAGTGATGAGTGACTCGATGTCCAGTTAGGATGATATTGCCTCTTTTACTGCTAAGGGAAACTTTAAAGGAGGGAAGTAGATAATATTAATAGATAATATTTTATACATCTAGTATAACATAATGTATGTAACAAAAATGCTTCCTAATATCTGCTGCTGTTATTTTAGCTTAGCTGGCAAAGAGCAAAGCACAAAGATTCATACAAAAATCATTCTCTGGCATCACTAAAGCTATTTTAAAACCTATGTGTTGCATCTCTTGCTATTTACTGAATCATATGAAGACACTAAGCCTAAAGATTACTTGTGCATATTTCTTCTTTTTCTTATTTTTAAGTAACGTATATAGCAAAAATCAGATCTCTTCTTAGTTGAAAAACATGGTTAAGAAACTTAACAACATTTTCCAAAAGAACCACATTTGACAGAACATGATTTAAAGAATTCTAAACGTACTTAATAATGTGATGGAAAGAGTAGCCTGAGTTAGTTTTCTAAAGGCTTTCAGTATCCTCTGGGTTATGTTGACTAAGACGATTCATATACCTTACTAAAAATAATTTTAAATGGAACGTGCGTGTTTGTTTTGCTTTCTGTCCTACAGAGATTATTGTAGAGGATGGCACAGTAGCTGTCATGTGAGAGAACTAAATACTAGGGGTGGGTAAAATGGCTTGACTTAGTCCATCATTTCAACTGAAGCAATAAACTGTTTAGAATCAGGGAATTTTTTTTTTCACCTTCCCATTTTATATATATATATACACACACACACACACACACACACTGTGGAAACCCTACTTAAGAGCACTTTTTTAATAGTTTAAAGAGAGATGGTTTCTGCTCTTTGTCATCCCCATAGCTCACTGGCTAAATATTAAAAACATTAGTCTGCTGAATTTGGGGGCTGGCTTACCAGTGACTATAAGAAGTCTTACACAAACTTGAGTTTTGAGACCATACAAACAGGGACAGCTGCAGCCACTGACACCCCAAAAAGTGTCTCAGTGTGAATACTGAATATTGCCATGGGGATGGAACACTGCTGTCATTCTTTTAAAGGGTTGGTACTGAAGGGTTAAAAGGGAAAAACACATGTACAAGGGCTTTGCATTATCCAAACCAGTTTGCATCTGGCCTTGTCAGTGCTATATTTTCACATCTGCAGAGGTTCTGGACATCTGTGTTGAGCTGTTATCACTGCTAATGATGAAGATTACTCATTTCTGTTTAGTAACGGAAGGTCCTTTTATGCTTCCCCTTCTCATTGATAAAAGGCAAGGTGAGGTCCTGACTCTGGAATTTTGCCTGGTGAGGCAGGACAGTTAACAGATGCTCCACCTTCAACAGGATCACAAGAGGATACACAATCCAGTGTGATAGCTAAAAACTGCGTCACCTAGGCATATAAACCACTAAAATGGCCTAGCCCTTTAAAGAAGTAAGATTGTAATTTCAACAAAGAGGAAATAGGGCAAGTTGGCAATCTACCATTTTTATGCCACTTCTAAATTAGTATATGTTTTTCAAATCAATGGGTTTTTTATCCACTGTACATATGAATTACGTCTAAATTTTTCAGCCCAAGCATTTTACCTACTTGAAATAAGGCCTGAACCTGACTGCTAAATTCATACTACTGTTCTTTTGTATTTTTCTGTGCAAGAGAACTGTGAATGTGAGTAGGGTCATCCTACGTTCTTGAGAAATTATTCAGTGGAAACAGTACACCTAACACTTTTCTAAAATTATTTAAACTGTCAAACAAGAGAAAAACATAATTCAGCTATGTTGGTGGTGGCGTGTTAGGGCTAAATACTGTTTGTTTCACTTGCAATTTCATCAGGATAAGAGAAAACTTACAAGCAGTCTTCATTCTTTAATTACTACTAGAGTCTATTATCAATATTAGGGTTTTAAAAATATATCAAATCTGTTGTAAGATAGGGAAAAAGATGGTTTCTTGCCATGGTAAATGCATTTAGTACAATGCAGAACCTGGGATGCACAGACAGTACACGGGAGGAGGAGGAAATACATGGGACGAATATACTCAGATGACCATGACATTTTTAAACATCTGTGCTTTCTTGCAGATGAGATAGACAGCATCATCCTTTGGAGAAAATCACTGTAATAAGGAAAGTGGGAGTAGAAGTAGAATGTTGTGCAGATATTGTGGAAGGAACCTGTGAGAAAACACAATGAGGGCAAAGAGGCTGCTTCCAGTGGCAGAGTAGTCACAAAGCAGTCAAAGGTCCACGATACAAACAAGCACCGACAAAATTTATTTTGCTATATTATGATTCAGAGTTCTCTCTTTCAGCAGTAGAATTCTGGAAGGTAGGAGGAGGGAGGTGGTTCTCTGGAAGATTATTCACTGAAAATATCCTATGTTGATGAATTCTCCCCATTATCCTGCATGCACTTCATAATTTTACAGACAGCATAAGACATAGTAACAGCATGACTCCTAGGGTCTACTGAATAGCAACAAATAAAAGTTGAGACATTAAACCTCATACAGTATTCTCAGAAAACCAAAGCAAGAGATTAAGAAAATTGTAATTTTTAAGTAGTGGTGATACTACCCTAAAAATGGAACCACATTACAAAAAAAAAAAAAAAA
>NW_009694728.1:0-5064 GCF_000703405.1 Apaloderma vittatum
TAGCATTCTGTGATTCTGTGATTCTGTGAAACTACTTGGCCAAATCTGTACAAAGAGCATGAATGTAAAATCAATGCAATTAAAATAAAAAATCCCTATGGATTCAAAGTGTAAATATTAACTTGACTTTTAGAATATGAACATCATGTATTTTATACCTTATAATTTACCTATGAAATTTTAAGATCTGTATTGTTTTAGAACTTCTGCATTTATTTTGTTTAAATCATTATCTTCCTTTTATAATGGAGAAAGAAATATGAAGTTGTCAGAATTGTTTACTTTAATTAAGATTTTCACAATAGCTCCCGAGAGTCAGCAGATGACTGAAATAATATTTTTCAACTATTATTTTTTTTGTTTAAAATGACATTAGATATTTTCAGGCTATTTTTCTCAACAAAAAAATTTGCAGGTTTTGTGTACAATGAAAGACTAGGATGACCAGTTATATAGCTAACAGAAAAGCAACAATAAGTAAAATTGAAACATTCTGTTGAATGGACACTTCCGCTAAAATTCTTGCTTCTTTTCCCAGAATTATTTCCTTTCTGAATAGTGAGAAACTGTTCTTACTGAAGCTTTAATTTCCCCAGACTCTGTTGTATTCTAAAAAAGTAATTACTTTATGGAATAGATATGGTGGTATTCTATTGTTTTCATCCTCATTATCATGTAAAAGCTTCTAATGAAACAAATTATTTTTAGAGAGCCCTTTAACTCACCAAAAACAGGTAGCTGGAAAAAAAAAAGTTCCAGTTCCTAGAAGTTTGTTTTCAACAGAGACTACTGGAAGCTACTAAGTTTACCAAGGTAAGAAATGCTTTCTGAATGTCTTAATTCTAGATGAGAACATATCTTCTTTATAAAATTAGGGATTGGCTATCCGAGTACTGTATTGGCATGGACTTATGCAGTTTTAATATTCTTTAAAGAAGCCCTCTTTTCTTTCCCTCCTTTCATTCATTCAGTTTAGTGCTGACATAGGAGCAGCTGATCTGGCATTCAACACAAGCATTGGAGTCAAAATGAGCATCAAAGAAAAAGAAAGTTGTTCTTAGAGCAGAAAACAGCAACTTTCTCCCCAGGGCAGATACACTCCTGAAAGTTCCTTTCTTCTTCTCTCCATCTCCTGCTCATTCATGAGGAATGTCAAATAAACAATTACAGTATTAAATTCAGATATGATTTCTGATGTTAGGGATGTAAAACTTGAATTTAATAATAATATTTTTTATCTTTTTTTCATATTTTTTATCTTTTTTCACCAAATTTTGGACTAGTTTTGCATTGATTTATTTTTTTTTTTTAAATAATTTACACTGGAGTTCAGCCAGAAAGAATAAGCTTACTGCAGCAATTGTTAAGCTGAATTTTCTGGTTAGAATGACAGATTACATCATGATGACAGTCCCTTCTGACCATAGAATTCAGGCTATGCTGAAGCTATTGGCCTCTGTCTTTCTATGATACAATGCAATCAGTATCATTGTTTAAGTTTCTTTTGTTCCTTCATTTCCTTACAGATTCCCTGTCTGCCGCACTCTACTCTCATTTAATGTTTATACATTCTTCTCTGCTTGGATACATAGTACTCCTTTTAGGCTAATAGATCTTTTGCAATCAGCTCACATCAGACCACCCAGGCAAATCCTTCTCAAATCTGCACCCTCTCAACTGTCTATTATCAGTTTGGTTACAGCCCTCCAGCTTGGGTTTCATGGGATGAACTATTATACTTCCAGACCATTTTAACTACCATTCAGATAATATGTTCTCACCATAACATTTTATTAAAGAAACATACTTAAATAACAAATCTTTGTGCATTTAGAACTAAATTGTCTTTTGATTTGCTAATTCATTCCTAAAGTATCTTGAGAAAACAATAGTATGTGTAAGATTGTTCCTAACTTTATATCTGCCTTAAAACAGGCAGAGATTTATGCATCTTTAATTAAAATCACTAAAAAGTGATTTATAATTTATATTGCTGATTGATTTACAGAAAAATATTCCATTTATACAAGAATTTGAGGGAAGTGTCATGCAGTTCTTATTTATTTACAACATACAGAATTGTGTCAAAAGTCACTCGTGATTATATTTAACAGATTTTCCTTAATGTCTGTCATGGAATGAAAAAGGCACTTCTGAAATATTTCTGAAGCTTAATTTACATAGTTTACAATTTCCAGATCTTAAGTCTTTTTGCTCCGGTTATAGCACTTAGTCTGACTCATTAGAAAATCTCACCAAATTGGTGATATAAGATCTTTTCTTCAGAGTATTTAAAAGTGTGCATTTGAATGAAAAGCAATTTCAAAGTTCCAATTCCAAGGCTATACCTCTCTCCTTCCTCAAACACATATGAATAAGGAATAAATGGCTATGTTATCATATATTGGATTAATGCTAGTGGCACATAACTGAATGTGGATTTGTGATTAGTTCTGCAACAACAGAAGCTGTTGAGTTGACAAATGTATTACCTAATTGAGATTGCTTGATTATTAAGTACATAATTTGTTATACTGTAATTCAGTTGCTCCTGGATCTTCAACAGGTCCCATTCTGTTAAATCTCGACCTCATTTAGAGTGGTATTTAGGTTAAAAGCAGAGTTGAGAGCTGAAATTTTCATGTCAAATAAGGTTTAGGATAGTATTCTGGAGGAATAATTTTGGTGGACAACTCATTTTCCTAGAACAGGTGAAAAAGGGAAAACATTGTGCACTTAACTGTATGGAGTGTGTAGTAAATGTTGCTGGAATAAACATGATATTTTCAGTGTGCACTGGTAGGTCAGAAAGAAAACTGAGTAGGAATTAGCTTATAAGAGTAATACAAAGTTAAAAAACAAAAATTCATTGAATTATAGAATTACAAAGAAATAGAAACATGAAAACAAAAATAAAATAGTATGTGACAAAGATGAGAGAGTTTGACAAAGACAACTTTATGATACTGCTAGAGGCTGAAAAATAAAAATTTAGGTAGGTATTTTCTATGTGCAATATGTAGCAAAATCTTTTGAGACACCATAATAAAATAGAATAAGCAGTCATGAGAAGGTTTGTAAGTCCATGGGCATATTTTCAGCAGGTAGAGAAATTCCATAGAACATTAATCACTCATTAATAGAATAGATTGAAATATCTTCATCTTAACAGATGCCAGAATAGATGAGGGAAGAAGTCTTCTCTGATGACTCAGCTAAGTATCATTGCTTTGCTGCTTCTCAGTGCATCTTACATCCTTCAAGGCTTATTAACTGCCTCATCATGAGCTGAGTTTCTAACACTTTAGCATGATTTGTGCTGCCTGAAACACAACTCTAAACTGTGATGTCCATTGAAATGTGCATTAAAACTGAACTGGAGCTCAATGAACCCCATGAGAGTCTTTCTGCTGGTTTCTGAATGCTTCAAACTGGATATATGCTTATGTCTGCATAGGAACATAGAATAGGCTCTTAAAAGAGCATCATTACCATAAAGCAAGAATGGCTCACAAGTTAGAGAATAAACTTAGGCTTCAACTGCCACAATTTCTACTCCTTATTTTGTCATTACCCTTCTGTGTTACTCAAGCTTATTTTCTAGCAAAGGAGATGGTGACCCGTGCCAGCACACTTTTGCTACTGGTTCTAGAGCTCCATAGCTACTTCATAGGTGCATTAACTTTCCAAGTGGCAAAGTTAATATAATCTGTGTATTTCCATCTGCACTATTTCAGGCTAAAATCCAACTGGAGGAGGAAATGTCTGAGAAGTACTGGATGTCTTTTAGAACAAAAAACGCCAAGGAGCCAGTTAGTCGGTCCTGATGACACAACTAGTAGTGTGTTTGTCAAGCAATTAGAATACAACAGTTGCTTGTAAGATAACTGAAATGAGAGTTTCTGTCATATGGATTATGTACCTGTATGATACATGATTCCAATGGATATACACATTCATATCCTCTGGACGGATGTGTGTGTAGCTGTAAGGATAAGTGCATATGAATGACACAGAGATGCATGTCCAAATTGTCTTTGTGGATGTACTTTGTGTCAAGGAAAGAGGCAGGAGTTGAAACTCATTGTTTTTTCTCATGAGCTTTTCAGTTCACTTAATCATATGGATAACTGCCCAGTTTGCTGGCTGTTCTGACTCCAGCTCCCTTAAGCCTCTAACTCTACCTGTGCATTGAATTATAGGATTGCATAATTAGCAACACTGTGGCTGGACAGTGTCCAGACACCTGAGACTTATACCAATAATGTAACAGTTTTAATAACTTCTTACTTTACAGGCATTCACTTAAGCAATATTTGTTAATGTGAGGAGATAACAGAACCACTGTTATCCTTAAATTTTAAATATTAGCTTTCAAGTGCTAAGAAGAAAAAAAAAAGAAAAAAAATGTTCAAATGAGAGTATAAGAGACACAGATATAAATTCTATTGCAATTAATTAACTTTAGTGCACCATATTAACACAGAGCTCTGAATATTAATCTCCAAGATGTTCAGTTTATATTTATCGTTTCCAAAAAATCGTGCAGATACATAGAAAAAAAACCCTTCATTTTTCCATTAAAAGTTGCCAATCAAGTCAAAGATTGATAGACTCATCATAGAATCATAGAATCATAGAACAATTAAGGTTGGAAAAGATCCTTGGGATCATTGAGTCCAACCATTGACCCTACACTACAAGTTCACCCCTAAACCATATCACCCAACAACACATCTAAGCGACACTTAAACACATCCAAGGATGGTGGCCAAACCACCTCCCTAGGCAGTCTGTTCCAGTGTCTGATCACTCCTTCCATGAAGAATTTCTTCCTAATGTCCAGCCTAAACTTGCCCTGTTGCAACTTGAAAACTTTCCCCCTGGTTCTGTCCCTAATTACCTGTGAGAAGAGACCAGCACCAACCTCTCTACAATGTCCTTTCAAGTAATTGTAGTGCATGATAAGGTCCCCCGTCAGCCTCCTCTTCGTCAAACTGAACAGATCCAGCTCCCTCAATCGCTCTTCATAAGTCTGTTCTCCAGGCCCTTCATCAGCTTTGT
>NW_009694729.1:0-19962 GCF_000703405.1 Apaloderma vittatum
CGGTGCGGTCCTGCGGGACAGAAACCTCCGCCAGCCTCGGACAAGGAGATGTGGGTGTGGAGTGCTAAACCCCCCGCTCGCTGTTTGCGTTTGGAGGAGATGTCTGGGGAGAGAGGGAGACGGCTTCTGCTTTCAGCAGAGATTCAGAAACTTCCCCCGTGTGTCTCCTTGGCTGTACGCTGGCATCCCAAAGCACATCATGAGCACCCGCGTTTTGCTGCTTTTGAGGGTTATATAGAAACAGCTTCTGCGGTTTTGTTTTTACACAAGCCACAGTAACAGTGTACGTAACTGAATTTCCTGATGTCAGGGTTTCCAACAGCCTATTTTCTAAATGTGCTCACTACAGTCAGCACCTGAAGGTGGAAGGACAGCTTGGCTGTAATGTGTAAAAGCAGCGTTGTTCTCCTTTAGGGGTTGGTGAAGTGTGTGTTTTGGCTCTCCGAGCACTACTTCACGACAGGGCATGAAAATAACTATTGCCGTGGAGAGAAACCAAGTTGCACACAATACTGGAAGTGAGGAGCAGCGGCAGAGAGGCGACTGCAGTCGGCTGCAGCCTTTGCAGGACCTCACTGACCAGCACCATGCTGGGGAACAGCTGTAGCAGCACGGTGACTGTGGTGACTGCTGATGGGGCTGATGATACCCAAGCTGAGTGCTGGGTTTCTTTGTCTGGGTTTCACGTAGTTGCACATTGCAGGATTTAAACTTTGATGGTTGACATGAATGTTGCATTGATTTTCTGAGCAATGACTTGTCACACACTGATCTAAGCAGGTCTATACCTAGAGCCAACTAATATCTTCTGATGCTATTCTGAGCTATCTTTTTTGCTGTTACAGGGCATAAGGGATTTTTTTTTCTGTTTTATTTTTAATCAAGGGGGTTGATGTAAGGTGTCAGTGGCAACAGATGGCTAATACAAAGTATTTCCTGTCATCTTAACATCTCTCAGCTTACTTGGCACCAGCCAGTTGAAAGCTGTGGAGGAAGAAAGATCGAAAACTGTAATGCTAAACCATGCAGAAAAAGACATCTAAAAGGTTTAAATGAATATGGACATGAGTTTTAATACCTTATATGGGTTTATTTTAAAAGTCCCTGGAGAGTTCATTCTGCAATTACTGTGGGACAATTTTCTAAACTACAGTAGTAGAAAGAAAAGTTAGAAGATCTACCAAATGTTACTATAGTAGAAGGAGGGTATCCAAATTTGACTACACTGTGTAGGGACAAGAATATGAGAAGGTCAAACACAGTAGTAGAATTTATGCTCTCTGGTAACACAAAAGTAGCTGTTGATACAGTTGAGTCTTTGAAGGATTTTTTTTTTTTTTCTTAAATGGAGATATTCCTGATTTGACTGGGGTTTTTTTGTTGTTTTGCTTTGCCAGATTATCTTGGCTTGATGAATGGACGGGAACTAAATATTTGCTCTCTACTTACTTTAAATGTCAACTGATTTGATAATGTTGCTGATGTGGCTGTAGTCAGCTGGCAGTGAAACCTGACTCCCAAGGCTGAAAACCCAGCTGCCACTACTGGGCATTTTGTTTATCTGTTCCCAGTTTTCTCCCATGTGTTTGCTGGTTTGGCTTTCCTCTCAATGCCAGAAAAGATCACTGTAAGCCCATGAAACAGCACATTTTATCCTTTGTTATCAGACTGGCTCTGCGCAAGTTGTGTATAGGGAGAGGAGGCAGATTGAGAGGGATGGCTGTGCTACCTTTCAAGTGGTGCTGTAGAGGAAGACACAAGTACTTTTATTTTTAGTATATTTTTCTAATAAATATGGTTGATCGTAGAGAAATACAGTTTCACTTTCAGAAAGACTGTGGGGTCATTCATATGAGCTGTAGTGTTATAGGAGATAATAGGAGACATCTCTCTCCAGCGCAGGCGATGGCTACTATCTCAAGGGAACAAGTTTTGTCACTGAGATTTCTACAGTGGGATGGATCCAAAATTAGTTCTTGATGTACCATTTGTTTTCCTGCTAAGCAGTGGTAGTTACTCAGAGGCTGTGCTCTCTTTTTCCCTACCTGTGCACCATACTGCATTTTGATCTTCACATGGCTGATAATGGGAGTTTTTTGTTTGTTTCTTCCTGCCTGGCTGTGTTTTATGTACCTTTTGTCCACCTGTGGTGAAAGCCAGCTAAAATCACCAGGGTTCCAGATGCAACTTAAAGTGACAGGGGTTATTTTTTTGTGTTAATGATTGTGTTTCTATAATGTCATTTGTGACATTGTCTTCATGCAGCTGTGAGAGATGGAATCAAAGGTGTTTTAGTTGATACCTATTAATCATGGAGAGGCTGGAGGCAAGGCATTTTAGCTTTCAAAGCCTAGGTATTCTCACAGCTCATTCCTGTTGGGCAGAATTAAATAACATGGCATAGGGTCATTTGAGGATCTCTGCAGGTGGAAAGGGTTGATTTGTTTTGGTTTTGTCTTTTCCTTCACATTTTAGTCTCTTTCTGCAGCATTGCTCAGAGTGTGGAATGCAAACCCTACAGAAGGCTAAAAAGAAACCCCAAATGTGGCAAAAATATTGCATGCCATTATTTTGGTACTGTAGCCAAGCAGACCACTGAACAGCTCAAGACAGTATCTCATTCTTTGTTTGTACCTTCCCAGCAGAAAGAGCTCACATCAAAGAAGAGAGATGAGTTTGAAGATATTTTGGAGGAGAGGCGATTGTCCAGCGACTTGAGATATGCGATGAAGTGTTATACTCCAGTGATCTACAAAGGACTTTCACCTTGCAAGCCAAATGCTATTAAAAGTGCTGTTCTGCAGTCAGAGCAAGTTCAATATGTTATCAAGCAGGTGAGTCTGGACATCGAGCTGTAAGATGAGGTTGACTGAACACAGCCAGTGTTTGTGTGGCAGCAGGAAGAGAAAGATTATTGCTGACCTTGTTAAACATGATAGCTGTAGTTTGACAGACAGCCCAATAAATCAGTAACTTGAGAGCCATACTCTTTTGGAAGGAAAAACAAATACTGATTTAGCTGCCACTAAAGCTGTTAGGTGGCTTGTTCATGAAATAGTGTTTTGATTTTTGTATATAATACGCTTCACCATCTAACTCATCCAACGTGCTTGACTTTTTTTTCTGTCCTCTTCTTCCATTGTCCTTGCCACAGAGGAGCATTGTGAAAGACATAAGCACTTTCATTCTTAGTAGACATTTTTATACTTGGAGGAGGTCTTGTGGCATTTTTATAGGCCACTGATGTGTTTATGAATCAATCACAAATGCTACTTTCCTTAAAATGAGAGTTAAATTTCATAGAGAATTGTTTGAATTAGAAACAGTAAGATGTAACCGTATTTTTGTTTTAAGTAGAAGGACAGCTGCTACTTTGTAATGAATAAAATATTTCATAGTCGAGCTGGCTCGTATTTTACATTATATTGAAATCATAGAATCGTAGAATTGTCAGGGCTGGAAAGGACATTAAAGATCATGTAGTTCCAACCCCCCTGCCATGGGCAGGGACATCCCCCACTAGATCAGGCTGCTCAGAGCCCCATCCAGCCTGGCCTTAAAAACTTCCGGGGATGGGGCTTCCACCACCTCTCTGGGCAACCTGTGCCAGTGTCTCACCACCCTCATGGTGAAGAACGTCTTGCTAATGTCCAGTCTGAACCAATCCATCTCTAGCTTTAATCCATTCCCTCTAATCCTATTGCTACCCGACATCCTAAAAAGTCCCTCACCAGCTGAAATAAGAGTGTGTTTTAGTTAGCAGAGTAATTATTTTCAATTTTCCTAAAAAGTAATTCTATGCTAGTAGAAATATATGAGATGTTTTAGTTAGTCATGGCTACCATAACATTTTTCCATGTATTTATTTTTTAAAGGTCAGTGTCACCTATGATATATCAATACCTGTTATGATTTGACAAACTAAACCATGTCCTACAAAGCAGTCCTGTTGTCATCATAAGTTGCTAGGTAGTATGAAATCACCAAAAAAATGAATCTTTCAACTTTAGAAATGCTAAAACTTTTACCAAAAGAAAATATTTTACAGAGGATTTGACACAAAGATGTCTGTGTAATGTTTTTTGATGGAAAATTACTCTGATGGATATTTTCTGAGCTAGCAGCGAGTGCTTGAAGGGTTAGCAGACCTGCCGTTGCAGCGTAGTTATTGACTTTATGCTAGAGATTACTGGAAGTATCTAATTGAGACTGTCTTTGGCAACATGCCCAACAGGTTATCATTGCTGTGCTTCCTGTCTGGGCTCCCAGCTTTACACAGGCGTACTAGAATTGTTCTTGTAACAAATTGCTGAGGTTTCTAATGTTTGGTATGTGAAATTAAGTGTTCTAGTTTGCTACATGGGACTGGTCTGATTTTTTGATTCCTGGTTTTAGGGAATAAGTGCTTAGCTGTGTAGTGGACGTGCACTTACTTCACACAGTGTCAACTGTGTGGTAAGCCTTTCATCAGTGAATGAGAACAGTGTCTCTTTCCTCAATGAATAACAAGAATAATTTTTTGGCTTCCTAGGAGAGGTGGATTTTCTCATGCTCAAGCAGAAACAGTGTTTGCTTTCTTTAAGTGGTTAAAATAATCAGTTACAGCTACACTTGAAAATATGGAGGATGAAGGATAATGCATTTATTAAAACACAGTTGAACCAGTAGATATGATAGTAAGGTGGTACATGGAGGCAGATTGGAGGAGATAGATTTTCTTGTATGTCAGAAAATAGAAATAATAGATATGCAGTACTGGCCTCTAAACAGGGAGGTGCTTTTTTGGAGGCTTTTTCTTCTACCATTCCTCCTCTTTCCTCCTCCAGGTTTAGTAAAACACATGTTCCTTGTTCCATGACAGTAAAAGACTAACTTTTCCATTAAATATTTCTACATTCAAAGTATCAAATAGGAGAGATGACCATTGTTTAAGTCTGGTTTAGGAAACTTCAAAAGGGAACGTGCATAGCAACAGAAAAAAGATCATTGATATGCAAAGTTGGTAGAGACAGTGCTTTGTATGCGTTTCAGCTAGCCGTTGCCAAAGTAATACATTACAAAGAAAATGAAGTGCAACAGCGTTGAGTTCTGCAGCCAAGTCTTAAAATCTAACCCAAGCGCAGTTCGAAGATTTGTGAATATCTCTGCAAACATGGTTGCATTTACTAGTCAAAGAAAGATAGCACACAGCCTTCTTCAGACCAAAAATACAGGAAATGTTCTTCAAACTTAAATCTCCTCTGAAGATGCTACAGGTTAAAACATTCAGACAGTGTGTATGGGAGGGTAACAGTTGTTGCACACCCTCCCCCATGCCATTGACATCTCAGCTCATTCTTGATTTTCAGCACCTTTAACTTGGCTTTCTCATGTTGGCTGACGCTGAACAGATTCTTGTATGCTTAGATGCACACCTGTTACATTAAATGAGATCTTGTTGACTGTTGGCAGCAGTTCTGCCATAATCACTGTGGCACATACAATGGTGTGCACAGGCAAGGAGTAGAGAACAACATCTGACAGCTATTTTTTTGTTTGTTTTGTTTCTCTTTAGTTAGCAAAAGAAATGGGAGAATCACCTGATATTATTCAAGAAGAAGCCACGGAAATCCTGGATGAGATGGGTCACAGTATGCAATTAGGAACTATCAGATTTTTTGCCTTTACTCTGAGCAAAATATTTAAACAGCTTTTCCAGAGAGTTTGTGTGAATGAAGAAGGAATGCAGAGAGTGAGTACTGGTGGAGGAAAAAAATAGTTATATTTTCATACCAGTTATTTGGACAAAGACTCTAATCTTTGCTCCAAGTAGCAAATATGAAAAATATCCTGTGAAATAAACAACTGTACTTATTTTTATTACCACATTTTTTAATAAGTGTGAGAGGAAAGACAGGTGATAGATAAGTATTTTAGAGGCAAACAGTCAGCAAGACTTCTTGTATATTTTCTGAATGCTCCCTATGGTAAGGAATAGCATGTGTCTGATTCTGTTAGATCAGCTACTGAGATACAATATCTGTCTAATACTGTAAATTTAATAATGCATTTGGATCAATTGGGAGTTAAAACCTAATGTTATGTGCCTGAGTGTATTCTGCAAAACCTTCATGCAGCTAAAAGCAGTGAAATATTGTGCACCTCTGAAGCAGTAGATGCTTTAAGTTTGCTTTTGCTTTGTGGGAGGCAGTTGTTACCCCTGTTTGATTGCAGGACACTGCTGTTCTGGAGGGTGCACTACGTTCCCTAGAAGACAGCAATGCCAGCCCTGACAGCCCCTGTTTGGCTTCCTATCCCCATCAAAAGAGATTTGAGTTAGGCTATCATGAGGTGGCCCTGGCCTTTGAGTCCTGTGATACCTGTAAGCCACAGGTTGCTAATCTGGAAATTGCTGCTAAATTTCCTATGGTTGCATGCTGAAAGAGATACAGAGTGCATGGACAAAGAAGTCAACCTCAAACAAATGAGCTTCTGTTTGCCTTCAGCCCCATCAAAGTCTGTATTTGTAAATTTCCAGTCAGTCTGTAAATATTGGAACAATATTGTTTGTGCTGGGTTGTTTTTCAGTTGCAACATGCCATTCAGGAGCATCCAGTTGTACTGCTGCCCAGCCACAGAAGCTACGTAGACTTTTTGATGCTGTCTTATTTGCTTTATACGTATGACTTGGCTTTGCCTGTCATTGCTGCAGGAATAGGCAAGTATGTTCTTTTCACAACACTTTCAGGATCCAGAGAATTGGTAGCAAGGGGTCTGGTAGCTGCTCCTATAAGTCATTGTGTTTACCCTCTGTTCCAAATATGTCTTGTTAAAACCTCCTTGGGTGAGATGCTTACAGCATCTGAAAGCCTCTCATTGGTGCTGAGTTCAATCAAAGGTGAATTTTTTTCATAGCAAGTTTGCCCAGAAGTACTCCATCTGTTGATCTGAGGCTGGGGCAAAGGTAAGTGTTGTGAAGAAGACTTCTATATTGCTTTTTTGGGCTGGGAACAGGCTAAAAAAATGCCAAAGAACTACTGTGTGTGCAGAACCTTTTGCAATACTTTGCACAGTTTTAAGTGCAGTCATAGTAGCCAGCTACAAAGTGCCAGCCACCTCATGCTTGTTGCTCATGTGACTGATTCCCTTGAAGCATTGGCAGAACTCTTTTACGTGAAGAGCAGAGAGCAGAGTTGGCTGAGAAACAAAATCTCACATTAGAGGTCATGATTTTTGGACTTCCTTGATTCTAACGCAGATGAAGCCAGTATATTTGTGGGACACAATTTTTGAAGAATTTAACAGGAAATATCTTCTCGGTTAAAGTACTCTTTGAAAATTCGGACTCTGGCAGCACTTAACTGAGAAGCCTGGTCTTGGAAGTCTTGGGTGTCACCCAGGTCGTCTAAGCAGGCAGACAAGCACCTCAGGACTGGCACAGTGCTGTAATGCTCACAGGCAAGCTAGCAAAAATGTGGGAATCTGCTGCTGTACTGTAGTCTGCTTTTCCGGTGAAGAGATTAAGAAGACCAGTAGAAAATCAGGCGAAGCTGGGAGAAAATGCTTACTGGGAAAAATGAGATTCTGCTGGTTTCTGAGTCAGTGATATCTTGCCTCTGAATGATGCAGCTTAAATTCTAGTGAATTCAGAAGTTGATCTCTCGTTGCTGCCCTGGTCAAAGTGTTGCAGCTGCTTGCTTGTCATGTATTGTTCAGAATTCACTCATGTGCTGTCATAGGTATCAATGTAATGCTTTGCTGACTTTTGCATTAGTGCCTTTTTGAATTTTGGGCCTCAAACCAGTATCTTAAGATACTATAGTTTAGAGATTTATTTTTTTTTAGTGCTTAACATTTTTTTAAAATGTTTTGGATGTTTAGAAGTCAAAGTTCTTCAAAATTAGGGGCTTGCAGCTTGATTACATTGCTCTGTGTATTAATTCAAATTCCTCTAGAGAAAACACAGTTCTATGTGGTTGTATGACTGCATATTGTATTAGAGGTTCACAAGATGTGCTCTACAAACTTACAGTCATCAGTGTTGCAGCTGGAAATGTGAATTTATTTTACCAAGTGACTGACTGTCTGTTCTAAAGTGTTTCATGGGTTGAGGTGGCAAGGAGGTTGAAGCAGGACATGTCCAGCTGCTGTGTAGACTCATTTTAAATGCTTCCCGAAGAGATTTGTTAACATTGTTTTCTGGTTTTAACAAGTTAAATGTTGACTGTAATTGCTTAAAACTAGAAAACTATAAAAAATTTCAGCTGGTTTGGAGTACACGCCCCTAAGTGCTGAGATAAAGGCTATAATATAGTGTAATTGGTCAGTTAATTTCTCTGTGTTCTAGGATACATTCAGTGGTTACTGACCTTTCTGAAGCTGAGTGAGACAATATATTCAAAAACTTACTCTTTATTATCATTGAAATCTAGCCATCTGAATTACAAAAATAAAGTGCTCTATGTGAATGTTACTTACAAAAAAAAAAAAAAGAATATTCCATTCATGTCTGCTTAAGTCTTACTGGACAGTCTGAAAGCAAATAAAGGTATTTGCAACAACAGAATCCTTGAAAGAGATCTTCTTCTGGTAATTGAATCAATGTTTTAGAGAAAGTGGTTGATTCTGCCAGCTGATAACAATATAAGTTTTGTGTGTGTGGTTTTGGTTTTTTGTTTATTTTTCAGATTTCCTAGGAATGAAAATAATTGGTGAGCTGCTGCGAAGGGCAGGTGCCTTTTTTATGCGACGTTCCTTTGGTGGGAACAGGCTCTACTGGGCAGTGTTTGCTGAATATGTAAAAACGATGTTAAGGGTAAATAAATTACTGAGCTCTCAAAATGTATGGTTAAGAAATACTCTGGAATGCTTTATGTGAAATATAAACGATGTTATAGCTACGTGATTGGAAGTCTTCACTGTGATCTCATTAAATGTGTTTTACCTTGGAAGTGCTGCAGATGAAGAGCGTGCACGCACTCTGTTGTTATTATAGTTCAGCAGTAGGTGGTAAACACATTGCTGCTCCTCGGTTGCCTTGGATCATGTGCCCATATCTCATGACAAACTCAATATTTTTGTTAATTTAAGTGTATGGTGTGGCAAATAACAAAGGATGCATATAGGGCCAGAGGTGACTGAAGTTAGACATGTATGGCTTCCATTAAAAAAACATTACTCACATATTAAGTACTTAAAACTAATCGTGGGCAGTAAAGAAGAAACATTTTTATTTTTCTGACCTTTTTTGTTGTTGTTTTGTTTTACTTTTGAAGAGTGGCTATGCCCCAATTGAATTTTTTCTTGAAGGGACTAGAAGCCGCACAGCCAAGACTCTGACTCCAAAGTTTGGTAGGTTTGTTGAAAACTTAGAACTTTTTCTGATTATTATTGTTTTCATTAGTAGCTATATGCTGCTGCATAAGTTCTCTAGACAGGAAGGGATGTTAAAGTGGTGGGAAATTGGTGAGGTCTGTCAGAGTAGTGGAAAACACTATGGCTGGGATTCCAAGGCTGTAGAAAGAATGGCAATACATGTCTCTTGCGCTCTGCTTTCTCTCCCTTTGTCCCATCTTGTACTTAATGGCATAACTCTTCACCCTTTTCTGTCTAGAAAATAGGTGTTCCCTGACAAGCAGAGAAATAATGTAACTGAGCTGTAAAAGTAATGGGGAATCTTTAGAAGGAAGATGCTGAGTGAGCACAGGGCAGCGCCACTGAAAAGAGCACAAATAGCTGCTTACATTTACCTTCTGTTTTAAAGCTTGGGCAGTCTTGTGCTTGTGGTTGCCTGAAGAGAGAACAGGCACAGTGTACACTTATTAGTTTCTAAAATGTGAAGATTTCTTTTTCAAAGTTAAACTGCAGTTGCTTTTCCCTCTTCGAAAAAGACAAGTGACTCACTTTTTTTTCTCTCCTGATTCACAGGTCTTCTCAACATTGTGATGGAACCTTTTTTTAAGCGTGAAGTCTTTGACACGTACCTTGTTCCCATCAGCATCAGCTATGAGAGGATATTAGAGGAATCTCTCTATGCATATGAACTCCTAGGAGTCCCAAAGCCCAAAGAATCTACATCTGTATGTAAATACCTCAAGAACAGAGTGGAAGTGGATGTATACATGCTCTGTAGCACCAAAATTTGAGTTTTGCTCTTTCTGGTTTTGTAGGGGTTGTTAAAAGCCAGAAGAATCCTCAGTGACAATTTTGGTACCATACATATCTACGTTGGCCAGCCAGTATCACTTAGAACGTTGGCATCTGGGAGAATCAATCGGTGCCCATACAATTTGGTTCCCAGGTACCACGTCTTTCCATGGTGTATGCATGGGAAAAGCATTTATTTAGTCTTCACCAATGTGAAATAATTAAGATGTTCTTTCGTACTTTGTTTTATAACTTCTTTCCCTTCCATCTGCCTATTTAGAGCGCTGAATCTGTTCGGTCTGAGCAGAGGTTTATCATGCTTGTGACTGGGTGTTTCTGAAACAGGTCGTTACTTGCACAGCTTCATACTGTGTCTACAAGATGCTGTTTTAAAATCTAGCAATAATGCATGAGCCAGGCAAAGCTGTTTTCTGAGAATTTGGTGATTTTGCCACTTAAAAACGCCATCTTTCTCTCCCTTCTTGCTGTATTACCACGAACTGTTATGTGATTGTGTGTCAGGGAGCTGTAGCTAGGGTTGGATTGGGTGGCTTTTGCAATTTGTTATGTAAAACGTAATGGTTTTGAATTTTTTTTGAAGGTAGCAACTGTACAGCATAAGTACAGACATCTATGTTTCAAATATTGTCATGAAGCTACTGATACTTTGTTCTGTACTGTTGTTCTACATAGCACATAGAGACATTCACCCTCCAGATATTAGGTGCTGTAAAGTAGTTATGGACTGGGGAGCAATGCAGAAATAATAAGGAAGGGTGTGATTTATATTCCAGTTTTTGGAGCTCTTTACCTTGAGCTGCATTGTTCTTTTCAGGCATCTTCCCCAAAAGCCGTCTGAGGATATCCAGGAATTTGTCAGAGACGTAGCTTATAAAATGGAGCTCCTGCAAATAGAAAACATGGTTTTGAGCCCGTGGGTGCTAGTTGCTGCTGTCCTGCTCCAGAATTTGCCAGCCATGGATTTTGAACTTCTAATAGAAAAGACCCTATGGCTTAAAGGCTTAACACAGACTTTTGGAGGATTCATTGAATGGCCTGGTATGCAGAGAAAGTGTTCTTTCTATTTCTTTTGTTGCTTATGAAGGATAAATTATTTTTCTATGGAAGTAGTGTATGGTGAAAACTTTACAGAATGTTTTCCTCAGAGTTGTAAATGGATTTTAGGTTATGCTAAAAACAATGCCAAAACCTGACAGGTTCCGACTTTGCCCATAGAACATAATGCTTTGAAAAACCGGTGGAAGCAGAACAGATATTTTACTATTCTATCCTGAAGTGTACTGAGGGGGAAATTATAAGATACTTGTGTTAGAGTACTGAAATTTGTCCCCTATCTGCCTTTCTGAACCCTGTGTGATAGGCAGTTAACCTGATTTGCAGCAGGTAGCTTGGTGTAATGCTTATTATAATAATGTCAGTATCAAGCAGTAATGTTTATAGCTTGATATTGGCTATAGTAAAAGTTGTTACTGTGGCAAAGAACTAACACAAACAAATGGGTGAGAAAATAAAAACTGTGTAAGCTACCTATTTATTTTTAGGTTTCACTTATACATTTTATATATATAAACATACATATATATATATATAGGTTGATTCTCCTTCCACACTTCATGAACAGTTGTTTCAAATTTCTCTCTGTTAGCCAGGATGACACAGGTAATTAATTTTAGAGCTTTGGGATATAAGTGGTAAAGCTAGCAAAGAAAAATAATGTGTAATGCAAGTACATTTACTTTTTCACTGTAGGTAGTCTTAAACCATGGATATTTGCTGTTGTAGTCATGTGTATAATCAAAGGTCCCTCTCACTAGTGCAATAAAGAAGTAGAAGCAGGCTACAGTAATAACAGAACTCAGTCATTTCTGGAAGAAAAACTCTTCTTTTAGGGATCTTTACTGCTGTGAATGCAGACAAGGTCTGCTTCTGCCAGACTGGTAAAAGGAAGCATTTCAAGACACTATGTAAACATTGTTTAGAATCTTACTGCCCAGTAAACTGAAAAACATAGGACATCCAAGTTTCCGTATTTATTTTGTCTCTTGGCAACAATGAATAAACTTTTGCTTTAGTAGAGTTGTGATGTATTCAAGGAGTAGCAAATAGGTGTGGTAATGGAATAGAGGAATGATGACAGCTGAGAGGATTCTGTTGGAATGTGCAGGCCCCACTTCAGACATCAGTTGCATAGAAACGGGATTTGTTGTTTTCTTTTGGATCGTCAGTAATCTGAGAGAATAAATATATTTTAAAGGCTAATCTGATGATGTCACCAAGTCAGCAATTTACATGTACCCTGCCCATTCTTCTGTCTCCAAACAGCTAGTAGTTTCTGCCTTTGTCATGCTGGTTGGTTGTCTCAGGCAGGACATTTGCTTGGCTGTTAGAAATTTTATATTTAAAAGGAGCAGAATGACTTGCTCAGACTTCTGCTACTTATGCATTGAGAAACTTGGGAGCTTTAGCAAAACTCGAACAAAGCAGGCTGAAGGAGCAAGTAAGATGCGAGGGGATTCTATGCGAAATCTGTGTGAAGGGGAAACAGTATATGTTTGGGGTTTTTTTTCTGTCTGAATAACGTTTGCAGCATGTCACTCAGACAAAAAAGCCTTGACCAAAGCCCACAGGTTTGTGAAATTTGTGCCTGCTTTTGAAGAACTCTGTTGTTTAAAAAAACAAACAAAACACACGCTTCCTTGATTTAGGCATTTTAAAAGGAATGTCTTACAAAACAAGAACTTTGGGGTTAAGTACAGTCTGGTTTCTCTTTTAAGCAGATGTTGTAAAGAATTTTGCATCTGATTCAAAACTTACAGTGTCAGAAATGCCTAAGCAAAAGTACGGTTTCCATTTCCATACTGATGAATGTATTTGTCAAACAGATCTATCCTCCTGTATGTGTCACTGTTAGCAAGTGGAAGAATTTAAAGCGATTTTAATTTCAGAAATGTGTGAAATTTGTTTTTTCCATGTTGCACTATGCCCAGGCTGCCAGTTCCTGGTATGGATTATTTTATAACATCTCTCTAACTGAATGTTAGGTGTAATAATCAGTCTTCAGTGATAAAACTTACCGAAATACTGGTGCGTTTTAGGCTGTTTTCAGTAGAGTTATGTTCCTTTTTGCATCTTCCCAAGTGTTGCGTTTTCCTGCTAGATAACCTGTGTGCCAAAAAAGCAGTCGTCTCTGGCCTCACCCTGCATTCCAACATCGCTCGCCTTGTCGATGGACATGTGGTCCTGAATGACAAAGGAGTGGAAGATGGAGCTGTAGGGGAAATAGTCTTTAAGCACGCTCTGGCTGTCCTCATGTGTGCCACCTACAGAAACCAGCTGCTGAATGTGTTTGTGCGTCCATCTCTGGTGGCAGTTGCCTTGCAGATGACACGGAGCTTCAGGAAAGGTACGTTTGAGTAGCTTTGGGAGTCCACAGGCTTCAGCTCCTTGCGCTGTGAGCTGCAAGAGGGGCACGGGGTTCTTGGGACTGCTAGTGGGAACTATCCAAGACTGTTATGCCAGGGGACCTTGTCCAGAGTGTAAGGTGGATGGATGTATTGCGAGGGGACGGAGGTATTTTGCCTGCCTTTTTGCCGTTTGAAAGTAGGTGTATTCTGCTGAGAGGGCAGGATTAAGAGGAGCTGATCTCAGTTGCTAAGCATCTTACTTTGTGGGTGTTTAGCAGGCCAGCTTCTGAGGTTGCAAGTTGCACACAGTTCGCACCTTGCATACGGTGCAGCCAGTTCTTGGTCTTTCTTCTCTTCCCACTACTGTTTCTGAAGTATTTCAGTGTTTTCCAATCCTTAGCTCTTAAAGCAACTTTTCAGAATACGTGCTTTAGTTTTGTGCAGCATCTGATTATGTGGTATTTAATGTGTGTTCTGAGAAGCTACAACCCCCTGTTCTTTCCTTTTGGTAACAGTTGAATCAAGTGCTTTTAGTACTTGATGTTCTCTTATGGTTTCTGCTGTATACATGTGTATGCTTTTAATGGCAAATCTAAATTTTATTTAAAGTGAGTACTTTCCCTAAAATCAGGAGTAAATGACTTTTCACTTGCATGTTTTAAATTAAGTTTTTAGACAACAGTACTTCACTATATTTTTTTTCAGAGGATGTCTATAGCTGCTTCACCTTCTTAAGAGATGTTTTTTCTGATGAGTTCATCTTCTTTCCTGGCATTTCATTGAAGGTAAGAACATCCTTTATACAAAAATACTGTTAGTAATGCAGCCAAGTAAAATAGCATCTGATTTCAGGGCTCTGCTGAACAAGTGCTTTGTGATAAACACCTGCAGTGATATCAACTTGATCTGTAAGTGGGAGGGAAAACTTAAGTTGGTCATGTGGTTAGTTGCAAAACATTGTCTGAATCCACACAGTTGCACATGCAATCTTTTTTTCCCTACCTTTCATTAAAAAACTAAAAAAAAAAAATGAATTGCCTAATTCTGAACTATTAAAATGAACTCTAGCAGAAGTTTGGCTTTGTTACATATAGCTACCAGTGCTCCAGCATGGATATAAAAATATATGTAAAAGAGTCTTTTGAAGGAAGTGTAAATACACTTCTCTTGCTCTGCAGTTAGGAAAGAGACCTTAGGCTGTGAAGAAAAAAGTATTTGCGTAGATTTAATTGAATTCTATCCTGAAGTGGGTATGTTCTGTCAGGGCAAACACAAAACAGGAATTCTCACTGAGGGTACACCAGGATAACTTTTCCTAAAAGCTCTTGCAGACTACGTAGCAGAGGGGCACTGCTGCATTTTTGGAAAGGTTATTGTACTGATTAACGATTGACCGTTGCATGACAAGTAGAATATGCAATTCTGAGTTGAAGTATCTGTTGTCCTCTGGTTGATTATCCTACTTTTGCAGTGATCAGCTGTGCTGTGTAGCTCCGTGTGTGTGGTCTGTGAGGGCAGGGCTACTTGGGAGGACTGTGCAACATCCAGGGCTCATCTGTTAAAGTCTGCCTCTGTGTCCGCCTCTCCTTGACCTGCACAGCATGGCAGTGTCTGCTCCCTGGTGTTTATACAATGACTGATGTTCCCCTTATACCTTGAACTCTGAAGATTTTGATGTTCCTGTGTGTTAGTAAACTTTTTAATATTTTGATGGTTCATGGTTGAGCCCTTTTAACTTTTTGTTGCTGACATGTTGGTTTACGTGTGTTTAGATAGTACATTGTGAGCACTATGAGGGAAACGCTCGTAGTAAAGCCTGACGTTAACTTCTGCAGCCAAAATCTTGTGCAGAGTTGAGGCAATGCAGCCTGTGACAGTTTTTTAATATTTCCTAATGGCGTAACAGTGTCCCTTGCAGTCTTACAGAAGCTTTTAGTCGCATCCTATTTGCTTGAAAAGAGTTTTCCCTCGTTTCATGGTGCCCACCCCACACAACCATTACTGAGACAAAGCCAGCACTGTTCCTGCACACTGCCTCATTACAGGGCACAGTATGTCTGTGTGCTCTCCTAACACAGCTGGACACAGGCAGGCTGCAAAAACCACAGGCAGCACTTTGCTCTCTGCATTATCAGTTTGTACACATCCTCCTGGGTCAGAGCTGGCTGTAGGCCAGCCAGCTTGAAATGCAGGTGAGCACAAGTTTATTAGTAAAAAACCTGATTTGACATCATAACCAATATAAACTGGTTAAGTCCACATGCAGTTGTTATTTGGATTTTAAAACTGATTAAATGTGGTTTTTACTAAAGCCACATATCCGATGGTAATACTTGTGATGTTTTCTGCCTTTAAAATAAAAAGAAATATGTATACTTTTCATAAGAATATTTTTTTAAGTACTAAAACCAAGCAGGGAACAGGAAGGTGACTGGCTATGACTGACTTTACTGGAGTCAAATGAAATAGTTGCTATAGTATTAAGGGATCTCTTAGCAACCCACCTGTCTAGTTGTCCATGTGTCCCATCCCCTCGTGTTCTCTGCATGTGTCCTGTGTCTTCTCCCCATTGCCCCAATATTGGCAGTAAGATGGTTTTGTTGTTAATATTACCATAACTTGTAACTTTTGCCATTGTGTTGTCTCTTTTCTAGAGGGCAGGTCAGTGAACTGTGTTACCATTTATCGCAAACACTGAAATAAAGGCAAAACCTGACCTTAAAAATAAAGAAATAAATAGTCAAATAAATAAATAAATAAACCCCACCCACAGACAACCTGACGGTATTCTGACAAAATCCTTGGGCAGCTCAAGGTGGCTGTTACAATAGCAGCCACAGCTGCTTTCTTTGCTCCGAGGCCTGTTGTGTATCGAGATGCTGCTGTGTTTAAGAACGTGTTCCCAGTGCCTTTTTATAACAGTATTTATGGTATATAGGAAAATTTTGGTTTGAGTCTCCTGAGAACTGAGTCCAGAAATGAGAATGGTGTCCTGTTAAGTGTTGTTTTGCTGTTGAGTTTGTGGGGAAGGGTAGCTGCCCTTAAAGTAGATGTTAAAATTTCAGTTATGCTTCTCTCTCCCAGGATTTTGAGGAAGGATGTTTTCTACTCACAAAATGTGATGCCATTCAAACAAGTCAACAGGAAATCTACCTGACTGACAAAGGAGGTGTTACAGTATCCTTCTTGTCAGCTATGTTCAGGCCTTTTGTGGAAGGTTATCAGGTATGTTATTCAGAAAATTCACTTTTTTCACATGTGTTTTATAGAGAATCTAGGAGAACTGTGATACTTCTGCAGTATAAGTAGTGACTGTATTCAAGGCTGGGGAGCGCAAGAATTGAGAAATAGCAGTAATACATATCCTAAACACCACCTTTTCCCCAGGTTCCTGATTGTACTCTTTAGCCCAGACGTTTCCAATTGACTAAAGCAGTAACTACCTTATAATGTGGGTTTATAAGCTTCACAGGGAGTGTACTGCTACCAGGTTCATTGCTCTTTCTTACGAGGAGCTCTTGCTTATTTTATTTTACATGGGTTGTCCTGCCAGGTGCAGAAATGAGTTTGCATCTCATATCTGATAGCTTTTCTGAGAGTCATTAATTGCATCTATGTCAGTTTAAATTCTTTTTGGTTTCCAAGGTTTTGATAATGCATTCCTGTAATAAGCAATCTATAGAAAAACAGGAGGCTAAAATCTCAGGTATGCCAGCATAAGATTGCTGCGACTGCAGACGTTTGAACCTAGTGGAATCTGTTAATGATCTGACCTGTGACTTGGGCTGAACTGTACTGATGTGCCCAGTTTTTCCCATCTGTAAAACAGAAGATCTTGCTTAAAAAATTATACACAGTTTTAGATTGTGAGAACAGGAATGTTAAATTAATGTCTAAGGTAACTATTATAGTAATACTGAATCTTATTTTAATATTAGGTTTCTCATGGCTGTTAAACAGCAATAAAAATTTCAGATGCTCTATGTAATGATACCCTTTGAGTTCTTCTCCTACGGTTTTCAAAGCAGAACAATATTGCTTATGGGGACACAACTGTTTGTAATTTGTAACAAGGTGACAATCAAAAGGAAAGAAGTGGTAATTTATTTTTTTAAATGTTAGTTAATTTTCAGATACCTCTCGAAGGAAACAAAAGAAGCCTTTACTGAGAAGCAGTTTATACCTGGAGTCCGCAGCTTTGTTTTTCAACTTCTTGAGAAGGGTGTGTACAGCCGTTAGGCAATATAATTTTACAAGCATAGCCTGTTACTGGACAGTGATAAAACTTTTAATTGTGTTTCTGCTGTAGGGAATACGCAGTGTTATGAAGCACTGTCTTCGGACATGCAGAAGAATGCCTTGGCAGCTCTTGTGCAACTAGGTGCAGTGAAGAAGAAGAAAGTGTAAGTAACATTGGCTTGTTGGTGTACAGAGGTCACTGTGTGGTCTCACTAGCGGTTCTTAATGGCTGAACTATTAGTATGAAGCAGAACCTCAACTGCCCCTGAGCACCAGTTAACTCAAGATTTGTTGGGTTTGCCTGAGTCGTGGCGAAGACCCAGGCAGTTCCCTTCTGTGCACATTGCAGAAGCAGAATGGCACCCCGTCGCAGTGAAAACACTCCTGCAGGACCCAGCACCAAAATTCATTAACTGACTAGTAGGCTCCTGACTCCCTTTACCTTTTGGTTTTCAAACTTTCTCCCAAGGCTTTGATGAGCAAAGAGACCAGTCCTCATTATTTTTAACAGAAGAGTTACTCGGTGTTGCAATAAGCCTCATCAGGCAAGTAAGCAATGATCAGGAATACTATTCATTTTACAGGGATTTTGGCGCTGACATCTCAAAGCGCTTTAACCGAAAGCATGGTCATTAAAGTCTTTTGACATAGTTCATCATTTTTAGGCCCCAAGATCAAAACCCAGCTATTGTTATACAAAAATACAGCAACACCTGTTTCTGGTTACCAAGTTAATTTGTGTTGTGGTGCTTCTTACTGTATGACCATGGAGTGCACAAAGCACTGTTTTCATTATGTCCACCGTCATGTCACTGTGCTAAATAGATGTCTATAGCTAAATTCCCATTTTGAGTGACAGGAATACAACGAATGTGACAGAATTTGACATCAGCTGAAGATTTGGTTCAGTTTCAGAGAGATAGTCTTGGAAGTTATATGATTAAAAACAAGCAAACATTCTCTTCCTGCAGTTGTCCCTAGTAAAAATCAAGGGAAGAGAGGGACATGGGGACTGAGAACAAGAGGAAGGATAAAGAAACCATAACTGTCCTTGAGTGCAGTCTGCTTTAGAAGTTCACCATGTCCTTAATATATGTGTTGGTAGGATGAAAAATGTCATGCAGTTGTTTAATTCAGAATGTTTGTATGGAAATGACTGCAATAAGAAATACTCATTGAAGAACCAGGTTTTATTCTTTTAACTGTAGGTCCAATGAATTCACTTACCATGTAAATCAAGAGGCTGTTAATAAAATCCTGGACATGTTTGGTAAGTGTTCTCTAATTAAAGAGCTTCTCAAGTTATAAATTACTTTGGACAGTGCACATATGTTAGGTGTAGTGTTTTTTCCCTAGCAGCTCCTTAGATTTGTCTGTGTAAAAATCCTAGTAGTATTTTTTCACAATACTTCTTCTGGTGTCACTGACAGCAGCTTTAAATCTCCATTCTTTATTTCAAATACTGTACAACCCAATAACCAAGGAAAATAAAGCAAAAAAGTTGTATAATGGAGTGGTATTTCCAGCATTTTGATCATAAGCTTTTTGTTTTATTTCTTTTTTCCCTATTAGATGCTAGGATACCTGTACAGAAACCTGTGGCTGCACGACTCTGAGGGGTCGGTGATGCTGTGCCTGGATGCAGACACCTGCTGAGAGCACTGACCACCCCAGGAGCAGGGACGTGATCAGGCTGGGTTACCCTCTTGCCCCACTGGCGCCAGAGGCTTTGAGGGGGTCTTCAGTGGGGCAGATCGCTGTTACCACTTAGAAACTGTTGCTGCCCAGGGTTAGAGTTGTATTTGTATCCTCACTGTGGTGTTTTGTTGTTTTTTTTTTTAAACAGATTAAACATTCTTTTTTTTTTTGATATTAAAAGAGACGTGCACAGTAGTGGCTACTTCAGTACATTTTTTTCTAGACTTGTAACAAGGAATGTGATTTGGTTTCAAATATTTCATGGAATTAAAAGGCTTGCTGTTAATGTTTAAAACAGTACATTGCTGGCTCGCTGAAGGTAAGAGAGGGCCCTCGGGAGCGAAGAGCACAAGTCGAGTCCTGGGCAATAACGGGAAATGCTCCCGGTGCTGGGGCTGGGTTTGTACTTTCGTGGATGTTACATTTATAAACGGAATTAAAGCGGCGTCGTTCACGTGTCTGTTCTCTCTGCCTC
>NW_009694730.1:0-9785 GCF_000703405.1 Apaloderma vittatum
CTCTTCAGGGCTGCTCTCAGTCCACTCTGTGCCCAGTATTAAATAGAAGGAGGACAGGACAACACAATCAGCTTGCCACAGACAGAAGAGTCGAGCTTGGGAAAGGGGAAAAGGAAGAGATGACCTTAAAGCAGAGTTTCAAAACCACTTAGCACCCAGAATTGCTCAGTACCTTCCCCGTTCTGCCTGACTTTTAACACATGCATTGAACAGTTACCTGCAAAATGCTATGCCTGATCACTTTTGAGCCAAATTCAGCAGTCATACATATAAATATGAGCAAATGGACAAACACTGAATTAACATCTGACCACTCTTCTCACATTCCAAAACTTGCCTTCACTGCCTAATCTTGTTCATTTAAATGGAGATTTAGACCCACAAAAGCTCTCAGCACCTTTATTAGGCCAAAAATACAACAGCCTTCATCACCATCATTTATTAACTATCCAGGCACTAGAATTTCAATCACTACTATGTCCATGAAAAAGGGGGCACCAAGAGTGGCAGCTATTCCAACTGTCATCGGTCTTGACATTATAATCGGGACTTACATTTCCTTGGCAATGCAAGTTCATCCACTAGTCCAGAGGTCTAGATCCAGATGGTTGCTACTCGACTATTAAAAATAATTTTACCAAGTCTGACAGCAGCTGAACTCTATTTTAACATAAGCAAAAAAGTGCCAAAGCACCACCAAAAAAAATCACTAGGCATGGGTCTGATTCTCATGCACGTCATAGAGAAACTCTTTTCACCAAACTTCACGGTCAATGGGCTTTTGAAAAGCCTTTTGATGCTCACCTCATTTTCAGACTTAAAGCCAATCAACCCAGCTTTCACTATTTTAATTCCTAGGAAATACTGTTTCTAGGATATTACCTTTTTCATTTCATATAACCAATATCACATATATATCAGGTTTAAACAAAATAGCAAAGCAAGATTTTACAAATCATTTTTCTGTACTTAAGCCTTAAGGTGTTACTTGGAGAGTGAAAAAAACCTGAAAATAGCTTTTCAAAGCACTGCGTGTAGAGAGCAAGACGACAACCTACGAAGACAAGAGAGCTGAACCTACGACCCAAGAGGCTGGGGCAGGACCACAGCACTGACTCACACCAAGAGCCAGAAATTCTTTCTTAAATCTTCCTCAGGATCCCAACCAACACCAAGTACCTCAGTTTGGAAATCACTCCAGAGAAATCCAGATTTCCAGACATAGAGCCAGAGCTTTTGTTATAAGTCCTTGTGCACAGCTGCATAAGGACTCACCAGCCTTCCCCCCTGGCAAGGGGGGAGAACGGTTGTTTAGCTTAATTCTTCCTTTTAGTCCTTATTACTCAATATTTCAAAACACATCTCTACCCCTGAAAGCCATTTCCTACCTTATTGTAATGCCACTAAACAGAATTTAGGTGTCACGGCTAAGACCGCAAATCAAAATACCAGGATCACCTCATGAGGCCAGGCCTTTCTATTGCACTCTGCCAGTACCACTCCAAAACCTACTTACACAAAACTCAATTCCAAACTTCAGTCACAATTTTTGCAAATAAAGAGTAATGGGTGCTTGAATGCTTCCATTATTTAAAAAAATAAATAAGAAATCATTCATCTCAACACTCAACTTCAAAATACCTTTTACGATAAGGTCTCCTAGATTTAATTTATTTATTTTTGAAGGAAAAACTATAGGCAAAAATCAACACATATGCAGTTATTCTTTTACCATTTTATACATCACTCGCTATTCTCTTAAAAACTGTAAAAATCAAATTTTAAAAACTTTCTATATCGTGTTCACCTTTACATTGTATAAGAAAACTTTTCTTATCCTCAGCATCTCAAGAGTTAAAAAGGTGACTCAGTAGACATAGGATGATCAGCACAAGTAATTCACTTGTTGCTAGGAGCTACCCTGCATTTATTAAGTGCTCATTTGGCTCTTAATAACAGAAAGAGACTGGGAAATGCAAGCTAGTGAATCAAATTACAAGAGTTTAGTTAGACAAAGTAGAGAATTGTCACACACGTCTCCTCGCAGAGGTGTCAGGGACAGAAGTCAGGCACACTCCTCCCAGCAGCAGCACGTGTTAGGCTCAGCAGGTGAAACCCCTCAAGAAATCTGAGGTCTTAGCAGCTGAATCCAGTTTTGCTACTTCGACCAGATGACATTCCCATCCTCCTTCTCTTTATGCTTGAAAAAGCACAGAAGCACCTTCTTGAAGATGTAGAAATGGTAAAATCCCTTTCAGAGCAGTGTCCTCACAGCAAACAGGAAAATATTGTAGAATCACAGAACAGCTGAAGTTGGAAGAGACCTTCAAGATCGAGTCCAACCTTTGTCCTAGCCCTGTCAGCACCACTAGAAGTAGAAAATGGTCAAATTTTAGCTACTGGCAAACACAGTCTGAACTAGGGGCAACTCTTTCTACCTTTTTTAACTTCAACCTATTAATATCAGGACTATATAAACCATTTGCAGAGGGAAGTAAAATTTTCATACTGATAGTAACTCGAATGACACCTTCCCTACCACACAGCACTCTCAGGAAAAACAAGCACTCTCGGAAACTCACGCGAACAACCAGCTTCAAGGGCTTCCTACGACACGCGAGGGCAGCCGACCCACCAAATCTCAGTGAAAGATACCTTTGGTATGGCTAATTCTTGATTAATTCTTCTACAGAGGCAATACCTTTGTACAGGCACATGGGGAGGAAGGGGAAGCGGTGTGCTTTGTGGCTGCAGAAACAGGCAGCTTGAGCAAGCATGTCCCTTCAGGCAAGAGCATCGCTGTTTCCCCACAACCATTTGCCAGATCTGTCAACCACACTGTCAGGTCAGACAGCGGACCAACAAGGTCTCGGACTGCAGCCCCATCGTGTTTGTTACGGGGGGCGGGGGGCACAGTCTCTGCCTCCACTGGAGAACACGGCTGCCCGGGCGAGGTGACGGAGGAAGCCGCAGTGTGCTGAGCTTTGCTCACCCTGCCGAGAACGTCAGCAGGAGAAAGTCCTTTCTCCCTTCTCCAGCAGGAAGGCTGGAGGGGAAGGAGGCTTTCGGTAGGGAGTGGAAGAGGTTTGCTTTAGAAGAGGAAGCTTCTCATTGCATTTCTCCTCAGGGCTCAAGTCTGAAAGTACTCGGTGTGTAGGACAGCAGGTAACCCAGTCACCATGGCACGGGAAGGCCACGCTTCATGTCCCTGGTCAGATAACAGTTCTCCTGCACCACAAAATTTTTATCTTCCTGTTCTAATTTCTTTCTTTGGAAACTCTTACACAAAACGTGGGAGAGCCAAGTGAGGTATGCCACTGATCTCGCCCTGAGACCTCACTCGTCCTTCTCGTTCTTCAGATCCTGCTCAAATGGAATCATAACAAAACTGGGGGAGATTCCAGTGAGTCAGCCCCTCCACTGCTCACCACAAAGTCTTCTGAACACACAAGTAACAGCAAACAACTCTTGACACTGAAAATGGAACAAACTATATAAGCAGAATCAGAATATGCTGACAGATGACCTGCACACAAAGACCATGAAAGACAGGCATGAGTAGGAAACCAAGGAATATACAATTAATGATAATACGATGAGAACACTCATAAAAGGACAATTAAGCAATTATGATATTTGTCAAAAATACATGTACTATGTAGCAGGCAAACAATTTAGCAGTTTAAATCCTCAGTTTCCATATTAAGAAATGCAGACAGACTTTTCCAATTTTCCTCCTTGACAGGTTTGAAAAAAAAAACCAACCCCAAAACAACCCCACTCCTTGTTCACATATTTCTCCTAACAAAAAAAAATAAAATTAAAGAATTTAAGGCATTGTAAGGAGATATCTGTTTCTGAGCTGCTGATTTATATTGCACGTTAGTAGACTACACAAAATGTATTTGACCAAGGATTTCATTGCAAATTCCTTCTTGAAAAGTACACTCGAGTTCACACTGCAAAGTAAGCAAGCTACTCTGATAACGAAAAACCCCCAATCCATTGAAAAACTCTCACTGAATTACTTCTATTCTATGACGATCTTTCGTCAGGGTTTTAGATCCTAACTGTCCCCCTTTGAATGAAACCTTCCCCGGCAGGAATGACCAGCACATCACTTGGCGCAGGAGAGCGATCCCAGCCCGCTGCCCGTGCGGGCCCGGGGCTGAGCTCTGCGGCTGCACCAGCTGCTCTGCACTTCCAACACAACTTGAGCAGCTACAGGCTACTCCCACCGAGCTGATGGGCTGCAAAACAGTTCTCTCTTTTGTTCACAGAATTGCTGTGCTTGAGGTCGTGCCTACAGGTATCTGTCAGGGGCTGAATTGTTCTGCTTGGGTTTGCTATCCCCCAGCAAGCACGGCTTAGATTGCCAGAAATACAAACCAGCTGGTCCTTTGCAAAAGGGGACGGTTCCCAGCTCCCCTGCCTCACCGGGGACAGGACACACAGAAGCAGCAACCGCAGAGCAAGCGATACAGGTTCAGTATCCGTGCATGGAAGTGTAGTATTAAAGCTTCTGTTTAATGGAGACCTCATTAACATTTTTCTACAGAAAATAATAGTTTCCAGAATGTTTAAAAAAAGAACAAAACTTTCCTAATACCCGCACAATTACCTAAACACAGAAGAACAAAGTCTTACCACTTGATCACATTAGTTAACAAAACACCTCAGTACATTTTTGCAGGACGATTCAAAAAAGTACTAAAGAAATTTATTAGATAATGAATCATAAATACAGTTGTCAAATTATGCATTACACTACTGACTTCAACAACGTGCCCCTTCATTTCTAAGGTACGGTTCGTAGTGGTTTTTGTGTTAATTAAACATTAATGTATAACTTAGAACTTACAGCACTAGTCTGCCAAGTACCAAAAGAACATCTTCACATTCTGTAGTCAAGTAAGGTCGTGCATTAGCAAAGCTTTGGATGGAGATTCGATAGACTTCCAAAAAAGGTAAAATATGTTCCGATGCACCCCGACTGCCAGCATACTGAAGTAGTGTCTAAAAGAAAAGGAGTTATCATTAGAAGTTCTCATAACACATTTTTGTATAAAAAACAAATATCAATATGCAATATCAAGTGTATACAGTGGAAGAACTCTGGAATTGAGAATTTTTTACTCTGAAGGAGATTTAGAAATGGCAGCTTCTCTCCTCAACAGAACTTCTCCCTTTTTTCCCAAAATTTCAGTTTATTGTTTTGCTAAAGTTATCAGAATTTTTACTGGCCAGCAAACTAGATGCAATCAACAAATGCAAACTATCAAGCTAAAAATTCAGGGAGAAGTTCTGCACTTTGCTGCTTCTGCACAACTGCCATGGGGACAGAACCACTTATGTAACACCAGAATCTTTATTACTAGTGAGAATGAAGAAAAATAGGCAAGAAGCTCGCGATTAAGAACATTATTCCAGCTGCAGTCCTTTAAAATCTCCCTGCATTACCCATACAGCCAACATGCCGCCCTTAGAAGGGGACATAAACCCCAGATCAGAGGTTAGGTGGTCATTTCAAATGCAAATTCACCTGATTTTACTGCTACGGCAGATTACAGCAACCCGACCTTACCCAGGCATGGCGCCCAAGCAGCAGCAACGGAAAAATCAGGCAGTTTTAAGAGAACTTAAGGTGGGACAACAGCAGCACCTCCCATCTTTTAAAACCTTCCCTCCATTACCACCTTAATTTCCTACAGGTTATAAAGTAGCTGCGAGAGCAAGCAGGGCAATGAGCTGAGGACACCTCAGCACACAAACAACTCGATCCACAAGCGACGGCCCCTCTCGGTCTGCACACACGGCTACAACTCCAGAACAGCTACACTTGTGTTCCCATCAGTTACATCCCTCTCGCACTGCAGCCTCCCTAGACCAAACAAGCTCCCACTCCTGATCAAGGTCTGCTGCGAAAAAAACCAAAAATAATGAAGAAGACTGCTTTGTAGAACCCTCAGGGCCAAGACTGTATAGAAAAAAAAAATTTGGAGGGCTCCGTCTTAAAAGCCAGACTGGCCTGAGAGGATGTTCAAGTCACAGCAGGCTTCAAATTGCTTCGAGTTTGGACTGACACAACTGATTTATTTTAACACCTTAAACAAACACGTGCTCCGATTAGATTATGACTGGAAGGAGAACACCACTGAACAGATCTGACAACGAGCTCACTAAAATCAAGTGCCATCCTTGTAACAGCCAGGAATTTCTGAGATAAAGCCTAACTTCTAACACAGGAAGAAATCAGTGGCCAGCTACACCCTATTTTGTGGAGTACCTGGTGTTATGTCAATGAGCTAACTACACCATACTGGTCCTAGGTTGGAAAAAAAAAAACCAAGAGACATTCACTAGACTGGTATCCACTAGTATTTGAGGGGAAAAAATATGTATGAAAATTCTATCTAAGAATCCCTGAAAATCAATCCCATTTTTTAGATTATTCTCCTAGAACTCAGCACCACTAATAAACTCCTAGGTGAATAAAAGCTACAAGGTCTCCAAAAAGCCACACAAAACTAATAGTTAAAAAGACACAAGGAGGATTCAAAGTTTACAGAAATTATCCTTCAACACAGCACAAAGACCATTAGCAGAAGCAACAAATGACTAATAACTAACCAGTCTAAGTACTTCTCTAACAGATTAATGAAAGATTTGATAATATAAGTCAATAGAAGCATTCAATCACGTTCAAAGGCTGTCAAGAGACAATCCCTAGAGACACCCAGATGATGAGTATCAGTCATCTGTTTAGTAAAACCAGCAGTAACACCGTCATTGCAGCAAATACAGACCTGGAAGATCAAACATACAAATCTCTCCACTCTTTACAAATACATCAGTTATAAACAGATTGTTTAAACGAAACCCAAATTCAGTATTGAATTATTTTAACAGACACCTAGATCATAAACTCTCTGGCCCGTGTAAACCCTAAAACATGATGGAAAAAGCACCTATGAGTAAGTAAAGTTACTAGAAAACGCTGCATTCTTGCTTGAGTGCAGCCCTAGTGCCGAGATCAAAGTCTCACAGCTGATAACAGCCAGTCCTTGAGTAGCCACTTATCAGAAACTTCTCACCAAACAGATATGCAATGTTTCAGTGTACAAGACAGATATAAAGCAAGAGACTTCTTAATAGCTTGAATTTCAAAGATATATAGCTTTGAACATTGTTACGCTATTAGTACTAGCATGCTGACCAGCAAAACGCAGTAACTGTTACTACACAGGCTCTTAAAAGCCCTTTTGCTATTTCACAGGCAATGTAGGTACAACTTTTAGTAGTCCACCACAGACTTTTCCTGTCAGTCTATATACAAGACTAAACCAGATGTTTTAACTTTTCAGAATTATATAATCTCCATGTTTAATGAACACTCAAGTTACAACTTTATAAGCAATTAGTACCTCACAGTTTAATTACCTGAAGAGAGTTCTCAAATATTTTAAGTCTGGTTAACACACATCCACCTACAAATTATCTTGTCCTCCTTCCCTTGACTACAATAGCTCATCTAACTGGTACGTGAGATGAGAAGAGCAGAGGCCACGCGCAACCACCTACTGTGGAACCTACAGACCAGAGTCCTCAGCACCGTGCAGGTTCTCAGTCCTGCAATGCCGGAATACCTGCTCAGTGGCATTTCTTCCAAAGCATCACTTCTTTGCTCAGAACCAATTTAAACATGTCTGAGTTGCCTGACCTGTTATTACAGCTTTAAGCCTCTGTTTAAGAAAAAAAAAACACAACTTTCAGCTCTTTTGAAACATACCTGATTGCAACTGGAAGTCTTCAATTGTGTCACCTTTAATAATTTCAGAAAGTCAGCGGGTGCTGGGTATTGGCAGATGGGACACTCTGATGTCCTACAACCTCTGCTTCACCAACAGCTGTTCTTCCTATTTACGACAGCGCAACCTCTCACACACACACACGCTGCTGGTTCCAGTTGGCTGGCTGGGTACATATTGAATTCCCCAACAGCTACGTTTTTTCCAAGGTGAAGATGCAAAGCATTCACCCTCGTACAAGATAAAGCCACAGAGTCAACCCACTACTCGGGCTTCGTGAGCTTCTTTGTCACATTCTCCCGGACACCAGCCTCACTCCCTGCTCAGTAACAAGGATCTTGGAGGCGATTGTACCATCCAGCACCACTCCCCGGGAGAGCTACTGGAAAGCTGCCCATGGCTGCACAAGCTTACATTTAGTAAAACATCACATCCAGACAGCTCAAAAGCACAGGGAAGCCACCGATCTGATGCACAGTTTGTTGTGCCCCGACAGCCTCAGTCATTTCCACAGCACAAGGGAGAACCCTTCAGGATGCTGTGCAGACGTACACACAGGATGGCAAATCCATTATTGCCCTAAAACAACCCAGCTACTCTTGTCCCAGTTATTTCCCCAAGATCATATTTAATCCAAATTAAATTCAGCTTCTCCCTCTGCATGTTTGGCTGTAGCTTAATGAGCTCACAACAAAATACCAGTGGTACCCTCCAAGCCATGAATACAGAATTAAGTTGAGCTCCCTAAATTTCAGTTCAGGCCAGACCTTAAGTTATTTCTAAATTTTATCATTCAAACCCTGTGTAACATTCAGACATCCCAGTCAGAAAGGGAAACCAACCTAAATCTAGGGGTTTGACTGCACCACGACACCGTAAGTTCACAACCCACTGAAGTCGCTGCATGAAATAGCAGCAATTTCACGTCTTTTCTGGTGTACAGTCATGACAATCAGAAATGTCCTGAGCTGATGGGAAGCCAAGACACATCTTTTTCATTTTTTATCTGTATTTATCACAGCGTTCTAAAACAACATGACCATTCACTAACAGCACAAAGACCTAAAGAGGTCAACATTTTTCATGGGACAGGGTTTGTTTGGTTGGTTTTTTTGGGTAGCGGAACTGTCTTCCATCAAACTCCATTGCTCGTGTACCTCTAAAGCTTTATCTGTACCAAACTAATCTGGGCAACTGGACATCTACATATACAAATTATCTTGACAAACTCTACTAAATGTTACCTGATTGTTTCTGATGCAACAAATACTAGTGGAGACAATTTTACCAAAACCTGAAACATGAGAACGCCACACTTATTATACTGGGCTCCACGTAAAAGCAAGGCCACAGATCTTAAGAGTACGTGTAACTCGGGACATATGTAGGAGTATGCAGCAGCAGCACCCTTCATTTTGGGAAGCAAGAGTTATGAAACCTAACAAACTCCTTCTGTTTCTTCAGTAAGCAATGAGCTAAACATCCTCTCAGAACACTATAATGAAACTTCATTGTGGATGTAAAATTGAAGACTGCAAAGGGTAATATCACTTACATATAACGCACCAGTAGGATCTTTTTGTCTCACTCAGCATGCAGTTTTGCCATTCACCACTGAAATACAATGGCTGTATCACTTGAGGTGTGGTTAAACTACCTTGTAAAACAGATTATCTTATTTTAGAAACCACAATCTCTTCAGATTCAACAGGGACAGCTCTCCAACCCAGCAACTTAACAACTACTCAGCCTTAGAGCTCACAGTAAAAGCAGCTGTGGGGGTAGCAAACACTAATTAACAACTGAAAAAGTTTAATTAATAAGTTAATCTCCATCAACTGCAACTTCAACCAAATTCGGCTCTTCTTCTGGAAGTCGGTGGCTCGATTCAGAAATTGCTGAATAGCACGAGCCGCGTTGGGCAACTATTCAGACAAGAGCACCGGAGCTCGTTCGGGGGCTGAAAGGACCGGCGGG
>NW_009694731.1:0-18194 GCF_000703405.1 Apaloderma vittatum
CTTCCCGGCGTCCGTGCGGGCTTGCGGGGACAAGCCGCATGCGGGTCCCTCCGGCACAAGGAGGTCAAAAAATGGCTCAGCTGGTGTGGCCTAAATACACGTGCATAGTCTGGTGACCCACTGAGCATCCGGTACCTTGCACCTCTCTCTCTGCTCGGACTATTGCAAATCCTTAACGGGGAGTTTTAGCAGCTATCGCTACTTCAGCACTTGAGTATATAACCTTATATAATAGTGAATTATTGCTGTTTTCTAAACCCTTGGGGACGGCATTTTGCACAGGTTGGTGGTTTGGAGCTTTGTTACTTCCAGCATCTGTTCCGCTCACAAGACCAAACCAGCCCTGGGGAGCGCAGTGACTGTCACATGCGTGTCCCGTAAGCTCTGTGTCTTTTTTTCTGTTTGGCGTGAGTTGGCTAGTCTTGTGATCAGATAGTAAAGGACTGAATTGGAATCTGGCCTTTCACTGCTGAAGCTATTAAGAATGGTAAGGGAGAGGGATGGAGAATATGTGGATCCATAAAGTGCCATAGCGCCAAGTATGAAGGATTGTAATCGTGACCTGTTACGATTTTAAAGATGGTTTGTGTGGGCCATGGCTATACTTGTGACCAAAGTTGCAAGATCACAGTGAAAAATGGACTAATATCAAAATGGTATTAGGATTTGGATGTGGTAGGACACGGTGCTGGTCCTGCATTCGTAGTGGAGAATATGGCTGGCAAATTTCAGGAGGCTGTGAAGTCTGTATGTTGTACTTGCTAGTTTGTTTCTGTAGCACTTATTCACCGTGTGAATTAAATATCTCCTTTAATTTGAAATAAAACAAATATATTCTCCACATTTAAGCTGACTGACAGTTCCCAACTATATTATTTTGCCTTGTACTTAAAATCTTATGAAGTACTCTGTGTCAGAGACCAATATTGTTATTATAGTTTTAAGCTTGTATTCATCAAGGATCTCTATGAAGGCAGATTCCTTGTGCAGTGTGTCCCCCATTGAAATCATTAAGATTACTCCATCTGGAGTATTTTCTGAGGTTAGGGATTGTTTTCTTCTTCCTGTTCCCTAGGTAAGATATTCCACACTCAATTTTCACTTTGAATAACATCTAAATGATGTGACGCTTCAGACAAAAGCTGTAACTAAAATATTGCTGTAGATATCCTTCACACTTCTTATCCCATTTTCCTCCATTTACTTGCTATCTGATTCCTTTTTGGCAAACTTAAGGTTAATAAAGTTACTTGAAACATTTTGCACTGTGGAGGTGTTTTTTGCAGGCTGATCTTCTTTATGACTTCTAAATGGGCTGCAATGCTTTTCTTTCTTTCTAGTGATGGTCTGCAGGAGCATACTTGTGTCTTAAGCTCTACTATGTTTTTAAGAGACTTTCTGTTGAACAGTGAACTCTGAGTTGAGAGGTGTGATTGGACCTACATAAATGGGAAGACTTAGTCCTTTGGTAGCTTCTGTATTAAGCATATACTGCTCTTCACTATTAGAAGAAAAGTGTCAGGATCATTTACTGTTCTAATGGCAAGCCTATATTTTTAAGGATTTTAGTTAGTTGTATTCCCTCTTCGTGTTTTGGTTAGTCCCTCCACATTCAGTGCATCTGGCTGTGTATAGCTCTCTTCAGCGACCCTCTAAGACCAATAACAGTCTGTATCCTTGGGCTTTGAATTGTTATGAAAGTCTTGAAAGCCTAAGTGTATTCACACACCCTTCTTAACTAAAACAATAGTGAATCACCAAAAATCTCTTTCATACATGACATCTTTTCAAATTAACTTAATTTGGCAACTTTTTTTCAAGTATGTTGTTAGGAAGCTTTGCATTTTCTAGTTTTCCCATGAAGACCAAGAGAAGAGGGCCATCAGCCAGGCGTGAGGTTTGCCTGCATGTCCTTGTTCCGTTGCCTTGTCCTCTTTAATGGGAGATAAATCTTTACCAGATATCCATGCTGCTTATCTCTTTGGCTCTGAAGAAAACAGAAAGCTTCAATGCCCATGCTGCTTACCAGGATGAGCTGGCATAGCTTCAAAGAGAGAGACGTGGTGCCTGTAGCTGAACATGGAGCCACAGGAAATGGTTTCGTGGGTGCATGAACATAAACATCTTAATTTGGATCCAGAGTGCTCTTCTGAAGAAAACCTCTCAATTGTCTCCACTTACTACATCTTGGCTCACAGCAAAGTGGCTTCAGTGTGTGAACTGGATTCCTCTTGGAATGAATGACATTAGAAAGTGTGCTCCAGCCACTAATGGCTGTTCAGGCTGTGGGACCAGATTACAGCTGGTAAAAAGTAAAACCCCAGAACATGTATGGTGTGAGTGTCAGGTCCTTTGCACCAATTAATTCATTCTGTGGATGTAGTCCTGTTGGGCTGTGCTACATATTCATGTAAACACAGCCCTTACTTGTTGGGTGAGGAGAAAGTAAATATGAGGTGTAGATGTTAATACAGAGCTATTAGGATAGTAGGACTTTCTACTGGCCCACACCTCACTTCAAAATAATAGAAGTTTGAAGTGGTAGAAGGGTAGCAGTTGGACTTCTAGAACATCTTTTTTTTTTTTTTAAGTTAGTTTATAAACCAGCTGGAGAACAGATGGATATTAGTGACATGATACTGTATTTGTTCTAGGCAGTTTCATACACAGATCTTAGCTTCTGGTTTCTGTTACTACTGCTTTTTGCTTCCCTTAACTAAAAATATCCATGTGTGTGTATAAGGCATACATAAAAATATGTCTATGTACGTGCACACATACTGCTTTTTCAGCAGAGACATTTGAGTGACGCTAGTTTGTTATATTTCTTTTTAGCCTTTTAACACTGAGGAAATCCATATTACTTTGTATGTGAGAAATGTGTATTTATATGGCTTGATTCTCTCTGTATTTCCCATTTCCTTGTCAAATGTTGCTTCCCTCACAATTTTGATTTAGAGTAGTTTGTACAGGTTTTTGTGGTGCTACTAGAGTTGTGTGCTCAGCAGAGTGGTAGCTATTAGTGCAAAACCAAGGCATCCTGCTCCCCATGAATTTTAAATTTTAAGGATTAAATAGCCTGTTTTATCAGCACATAGTGTCTCCAGATTAGAATGTCTCAAGTGCTAAGCACATATTTGATTGACGGGGGATGGCTTTAAGGAAGTGATTATGAATTGAAGATCCTTTGCACTTCTGTAGCAGTTCCTCTGTGTTTACCTGATTCTAGAATTGAGATTTCACGTTAGTACTTCTCAACAGGAAAGATTAACTTCATCCTTAAATTGAGGCCTAAGGTTTCACACTATTTTCAGTCTTTGGTAGTTGTTTGTTTGTTTTGTTTTAATGAAGTGCCTACATCCAAGGATGTGAGAATAAAAAGAAATGCCATGGAGTTTTCATAAGACTTCTTTCACTGCTGGAAGTGTAGTTTCTTCATTGCAGCCTCTTATAATTTCTTTGATATTGGTATACTTAGTGAAGGAATGCTGTAAAATGGAATAATTTCATTTTATGTGAATTCTATAAAATAAGTGGTTGTGTTATTTCAGCTGTCTGTAACTTGCAAATGGGCTGTTTCTTCAGCTTTCTGTATCAGCTGCTCCTTCTGGTGCCTATAATGGAGAGAATGTCATGTTGGAAGTGCAGGGCATCTATCTGGTAACAGTTTGTTAGCTTTGGTATATGAGATCATTTGTTTGGCAGCTGATTCTAGTAATTCCTTTGATCATAGCGCTGAAATGCTTGTCGAGATTCTACTTGCTAAGCATTATTTCGCAGCGTTTATTACCAGCCTGGTGATGTTCCACCTTCTGAAAAAGGAAAGAAAGCACCAGTGAGCTCTGAGTCTGCTTATATGTCACTTTGTTATATCTTTGTGAAAATGAAACACTCCTCAGTAAATTTCTGTAGCCAAACTGGGTTTCTCTTGAGCTTCTTGCAGCTTTGTAGGCAACTGCACAACAATAATGCCACCAAGCGCTTATGTATGTCTTCATACATGGAAATATAACAAAACATCTGTCTGTAAACCCTTCAAAAAGCATTTGAAGGAAAATCGCTATTTTATATGCTGTAAGAAGAGTGATGCAGCCCAGGGCCAGAAATGAGCATGGGGACAAGGAATATTAAACAGCAGGTCTAAGGCACACACCTCTTCCCTGACAGCTGAAGGTGAGCCTAAAAGGGCAGTATTATACCTCTGCTCTGGCATTAGCCATTCCTCGGTAGTGAGAGCTGAAGAGTAAGATCTGCAGAAAAAGATTTATTACAACTTCGCTCAAGAAAACAGATCAGAGAGGAAGTGATTGAAAGCAAGGCCTTTTGATGTGGAAACCACACTCCCAGCCTGAGGCTGTTTTGAATGAAAACAAACAAATCCCAAGTCCTTGGCTTTTGAGTGGCCTTGCAGGAACCAAGGCCTTTCTCATTCTGAAGTTGTTTGGATTTCCCCTCCCCTACGGTTTCTGTCACTGAACAACCAATTGATTTCCTCTAGTTTTCGTCTGCAACTAACTCATTCACTCTTAAAGTTGCAAGAAGATGTCCCCTTCTTTCTCCCCACCTTCCCCATTTCCCTACTCAGATGGCTAAAAAAATTGTGTGGAAGCGCATAAGCTACTGATGTTTTGAGAGACAGAGGTACCTTGGTTATTTAATTTAGTTCCATGAAAAGATGTATTCTTGCCTGACCAAATTGGTTTTGCCAGTTATCTTATTTCTGATTTACAAGTAACTTATCCATGTGGCATAACCAGCTAGTAGTGTATTTCCTGCACACCTGACCCTTAAGTTGATGCACAGTTGGATAATAGGAGTGTGATTCCTTATTCTTAGGGTACTACTTGCTGTTTACATGTCCAAAATTGGATAGGTGAGTACTTAGCCACATACTGTGCTGAATAGAAAGTCATTTGGAGAATAGTAGCAACAGAAAGCCTTGGAGCTTCCTTCCCTTGTCAGCAGCACACTTTAAAGCAGAATAGACTACAATCTAAAGCAATGATGCTAATGTTATAGGGGAATACTTGTCAACATAAGTGGATTGATGTGGGTGAGAAAACAGCTGCCTGGGGCTGAAAAATGTGGGCATTCATTCATAAAAACTGAATTTCTAGAGAAACGTTTTAGAAGCTGATGCAGAACTTTAGTGCCAGTAAAGGCTGGCGTCAAGTAAACTTAGCTGAAGTAGCAGAATAGATTTATTAAAATTTGAGAGGGATGGAAGAGGCTTGACAAAAATGTTGCAGTTGTTAGTGATCATTTCATCTCACTTTGACATTGTGAGACGGAGGTGTTCCAGTGCATGGTATTGGTGTTTGGCTGTAGCAGTGGTCTGAACACTGAGTAACAGCAGTCTGAAAGCTCAGAGGTAGTTGATGTGACAAAACAACCAAGATCAGAGGGGCCAGAAAATGGAGCAATTATTTTCATAAAAGCAACTTATTTCTTGTTCTGGTACTGCAGTAATAGTGAAGCTGCTGAGGACTTCTTTTGCAAAGAGAATTCTTTGGAATAATACTGACTACATGTGCTACAACCCTTGGTGACATACGTGTTCCTTTAGGTATTCCTTTTGACACTAACAATCATATGCTTTCATCTGTAAGCTACTTTGCACCTTAGTGTTGCTCAGGGATGGCTTCTGAAGAGAAACTGTTCTAGAGCCATCTGTCAACAGTTGTTTCTACTAAGGATACCCTTGATGAGGAGCACACTGTTGTCTTGCATGTGGCTTAGACAAAGTGTTTTAAGAAGATTGTTCTTATGCTATCCTCATCATTAGTATTCACTGTGTAAAGGTTTCCATGGGTACACTTGTTAGGCAAAAGATGAGGAATGCATTTCTGTAGGATGGTGGTTATCAGGCTTGCTAGAAAGAATAAGCAAGAATTGGGTACTTCTATGAAGACTGCAAATGCCTCGTGTGCTTCCTGTGGTAGCAGATTACTCCTGATCTCACCAACAGGCATGGATGTGATTGTTCACCTTTGCCTGTTATGAATCATCTCCTGTGCTCTGCCTCCACTTCTTAATCTCCAGGCTCCGTTTCTTCTCTGTTCTGCTTTCTCCTCGCCTTCACAGTGCTTGCTGCCTTTCTTGCTTCATTCCATTTGCCCTATTTGTATGCGCTTGTCACTCGAATACCATAGCAATATCACGTTTTTGTGTGCAAGACTGAGGTCACAAGACAAGCTCCTGTGCAGGCTGCGAGGCGAAGCACTCTTCTGAGGCGCTGAGGACTAGCTTAGGAGTTTCAGTAACAGTGCCTGTGCCTTCCCCACTACAGTTAGGGCAAGTATGAGTGCTTTTACATGACCAACAACCAAAATATGTTTTGTCAGTCCACATGCTTCCTTGATATTGACCAGAGTCTTAGAATTGTGCTGATAAATAGATGTGAGGGCTTTATATCATACTTGCTGCTGTTAAAACTGACTCATGATTTTCCTTCCATAGGCTGTGCTAAAGTGAAACTTGAGCTGTGTGTGATGTAATTACTGAATCAGTGTGGAGCTTTCTCTGCGATGTATTTTCACCTCAATGCAATACACTTCAACTTGTCTTCTCCAAGGTGCTCAGTGGAGTTTCACACATGCTAATGAAATCAGCTGTATTAAGTAAACAGTTGACAATATTTATTTACTTTTCTAAAAGAGGTGTTAACAGACTGAATTTGTTATTAACACTTTCCAATTAGAAGTCTGAACCCTTGAATATTTTATAATGAAGTCAGGAAATTTCTTAAAATAATAATTCTTAACTATTATTGTAATTAAGTTTACTGACTTCTATGAAAGAAAGCAGTGGCTTAAGTGCACTCAGTGCTCTGGATTGCTGTGCAGAGCCTTTACACTGAAGTTTGAATATGTGTATTATCTGACACCTGAAATGGCCGCAGTGATACAGGATGCTGTTGCATTCTCCTATATTGTGCTGAAATTGGTTATTGGCTGGACATCTGTCACTTCCACAGTAGTGCAGATAGAATAGCCAATGTTGGAGCCCTCCTTGGTCACGTCTGTGTAAAGGTCAGTGATGTAACTATCTGTTGTAGTAGTTTGTATTAAACTGTCAGACTTCATGAAGAAGTGGTTATGGAGGGCTCCTGTGTTCTAGTCCTCAGCTGTGTTGAGGAGACAGGAATAAAGAGCTGGGAATTCGTAACCACTTCAGTTCACTTGGCAGACAACTGTAGTAACATGCATCTAAGCTCTTACTTGATCTTGGCTTTTAGCCTGAAGGAAGGTTGTTCTCACATGGTAGCCAGTTGAAACAGCTTTAGGAGTGCCAACTTATGCTTTACCAACTGTTAAAAGAATTTCTCAATCACATCAAGTTAAAGAGTTGGAAAAATTAACCCTTTCTGATTATAAAGATGTTTGTGACATCTAGCTGTGTATACACAGTATGCTTGCTAAGCACTAAAAGGATTTAATGTATGATTCTGAGTTCTAGAAGGGACAAGTAACGCCCAGTGACTTAAGGAAATCAGACAGTCGTCCACTGTGGATTAGCTCAGAGTACAGTTCAGAAGCAAGTCAGGTACTAAATGTCATGTGTTCGGAAGTTCCTGTGTGCAGTCTAACAGACACGAATATGTTTAGGAATGCTTTTGAATAGAGCTATGAAAATAATGCACATCTGAAAACTAGCTTTTTCTGTTTATTGCTTTATGATGGCACTTGGAAACTGTAAAATGTTTATGTATAGCTGGACTGGATAGTGGTTCCGGGGTAGATGTGCAATGGAGAGGAAAATGAGAACAGAACGTTGGATTTTGTAGTGGACATGGGTTTGTCATAACAGTCAACTTAATGAACCTATGTACACATTGACACTGCATCTCCCTGATTTCTTTGTTTTTAAGCAAAAAACATCTGGATGAAATGTCAAAAATGACTTGAACCTCTGAATTAAACTTTGTTTACTGCTTAAAGAAATAATTTTATATTTATACTGAAATGTGGTGTTGGCAGGTGAACTAGAAATCTGACTGAAGCAGTGGCTTGTTATTTGCATTACTGAAGTATTACAAGTTGGCTGAAGTATAGACTTCATTGGAGTTGGATCCTTGGGCCCTGTTTTGACTAGAAAAGTGAGAGGTTTGTTTGCTTTTTAATGAAGTAGCTCTGAATCTGTAATTGTTAAGAATGCTCCCAGTGAGTCTACTCTGATAGACTTCATCTCAGGAGAAAGTCAAATCCATTATAAAGGACTTTCCTATACAATGCTTTACTGGGGAATGCTAAAGGAGCTTGACCAATTCTTACCTTCTTGTGAGGAGAAAGGTTTCTAATGTGTCTAAATGGATAATTGCTACATAAGCTTGCTGACTGAAATTTTAGTTTGTTTCTATCACTGAATCTTCAACATGTGAAGCATTTTCCTATTGCATGACAAGGTTGCAACTGGCTCTTTTATCTGGTTAGTTTATTTGTTTTGGGTTTTTTTCCAGATATTTAATGATTGACAGACTGCTACTTGGCAGCCAAATCTTGGCATGTTACTGGGTGTGGTCAACTGTAATTATGTATAAACCTATCTGTGTAAACTTTTAAGTCTAAAATAATACCAGTATTTTTGAGAAAATGTTTAGGATCCTATGTGAGTAGTTAGAGTGGTTGGTCTGCTTTAAGGAGGAGGCTATTTCATAACTTAATAACTATTTATACATTCAAAGTCCTGTGCAATTGGTGGTAAACAAAGCATAACTCTCATGCATAGTGTCTTGCAGCAAGGTTAGGTTTGCCCATGCCAGTCAGCTGCAGGATTGTGGTTTGTTTGGTTGAGTTTGTGTGTAGTCTATTTCGTTGAGAAGGTATTACGTGGTCCTAATATGTGGCTCCTCCTCTTCTTTCCAGTGAAACTTGAAAATAAACGTATGTAAGCCTTCAACATTCAGTGCTAGTTGCTGGAAAGCTACCTTCCAGTCTACAAGAGAGGGTTAAGGAAAGTGTTTTGACTGCAATAGACAAATTATCATAACAACAACAAGAGGAACAAAACATATTTTTGGCTATAACAAGTGAAAAATGCTGGAGCTGACGTTATATCCGTGGTATCGCTTCATACAATCTAAGTCAGGATTTCCTGGCATTCATCTAGACAGAGGCGATGGACTTTGCTGTTCATGCTATAGCAGCTTTTGAGTGGTCAAGCATGGCTTCTTGTGTGTGTGTTCTTTCCCGTATCCCTGTCAGCTGGGTAAATCGGTGAATTTTCATAAATGTTCAACATAGTTTTCTTTCATTCCCTTCCTGATTATTGCAGACTAACTTTCCAGTTATAATCTCTATTTTAAAAGAATCAAAACCACTCTTGCTCTTAGAACAGGTTAACATAACCGTTTGCAGAGGACTCACCAAAATCATGTTAGCTGATCAAAAAGATTGGGCAGCTTCAGCTCCCCACACTGCTAGAGAGCCACTTCTGGTATCTGATATTCTGATTTCATGTATTATGAATTTGAGATGATGCAGCTAGAGTCAGGTGATGTTTTAAAATTATTAGGGTTTATTATATTAATTAATATTGTTTCTTAGTGAGCTTTTTATTATTATTGTATTCTGAAACTACTCCTTTGAACAGAGGCTTGAAAGCTGCATGCAGACTTTTTCTTATTAAACAAATAAAAAATTAATAGGGCTTTACAGAAGAGGGAGAAGGAACAGGAAAGAGCAGGCAACCAAACCCATGCCCCAGGATACCACCCCTAAGGTGTGGCAGTGATGTCTGTGCTGGCCTGCTCATGTATGTCGGAGATATTAAGGTCTGAGATCTGTTAGTACTTTCATGCAGTGTTGAAATGCAACAAGAGCTGGTACAGTATTATAAATATCAGATTCTGCCTTGTGTTCTTGCTCAAAAATCTCCTTCAGATGTGCAGTGTGTAGTTCTTCCTTCTGTTTGGGAGAAGGTGGGGAAAGGCAGAGGCAGTAAAGCTGGTGTAGGATGAGATTGCTATTCACCTCGTGTTCTGGCAGTTCTCGGACGTGCCTTGGCAGTGTCTGTATTTAGTAGCCGTGTTCCTGGACACTGGCCCGGTCACATGGTGCCGCTGGAACAAGTGACACAGGAATGCTGCAGTCACTGAGCCCTGGCACTGCGTGCCGGAGGAGGAGGTAGCATGGCCCAAGTGGCCGGAGCCCTAATGCACAGCGGAGACGCAGGACCCAGAGCTGCTTGCTCCTGTCCAGCTGCTGCCATTTGGCTCGAGCTGTTTGGCTCCAGTGAAAGCTGGAAGTTGGCTGTTGGAGGAGGCTTAAAAAAAAAAAAAAAGATTTAAAACAAAAGCAAACCTTAAAGAGGATTAAATTAACAAGTGAGCCTTCAGTTCTTTGAAATGATAAAGAGTATTACTATGAAACAACTTCTGCAAAATAACTCAGTTTAGTTCAAATGAGCTCTCCTAGTTCTTGGGAGGTGGAAAGTAGGATGGATGGAAGAGGGAAAGTTGATGAAAGCTAAGCAAGGCTTTCTGCACTCAGGAAAGGACAGTGATGGATCTAGGGTGCTAGCCTTATTGCATACCTTAGCTTTCTTCGTTTAAAGTCCTAATTTAACAAAAATAAACACATTTGTCTTAATGGTAAAACACAAATATATGCATTTTTTTGTGCAAGTCTTGAGCTCTTCTCTTTCCTAATGAAGAATTCTGTTTCTGGGGCTAGCAACTGAGCACACTGTCTTCTGTGCTGTTTATGGTACTACTTCAAACACATTGTTCTTGTCAGATTAGGTTTAGTGTTTTTCTGTTTGTGTTTGGATTTTTTTTCTTTTTTACATTATCACTTAGACACTCTATGAAACCTAACTCCCAAACTTATAACTTGTAGGACAAAAACCCTATGAACAGTAATCCAAAATGAAAGTTGACTGAGTTGTCAAAGACTGGTTTAATAGGATGGTCTTTATGTTTGTGGAAGCTGATGTGTGCAACTTATGGTGACTTCAACATGTATAGATCTGTTTGCAAGCCTCTATCAGGTGTGGGGGGATTTTGTGGTCGTTTTTTGGTGCGTGTGTGTGTTTATATTGCTTTCTAGAAACACAGATGATGAAAAATGCTTCCAACCTTGCAAAAATCTTATACATTCTCCTTCCCTAAGTGTGGAGTCCGAAATGCTAACTTTTTTGGTGAACAAATATATCCAATATTGTTGTGCGTTTCACAAGAAAAAAAAGTAGTAACCTTTTTACATGGTGATCTGATACAGAGAACTTTATTTTTCTCTGCCACGGCTCTTCCTACAGGAAAAACTAAACCCAGAGATGTGCTGCAAATGACATGTTCCTTCACTTGTTTCATGACTAATCTGCAATGTATCCTGCAGAACTTGTGTGAAACTAGTAACTATGAATCATGCTTGAACAAGGTGGTTCATCTGAGGTTAATAGTGCTTTACCATATTAGGACTACTTTAAATCATTGTGGAAAAAAGAATGTGGTGTGGCATCAGCACAACTCTTCTGTATCCAAGGTTTTAAAAAGAGGAGCAGCAGTGCGGGTTAAATACTTCGGATTGGGAGGGATGAGGGGAACCTACATCTTCTACATAAGCTATTCAACAGACTGAAGGAGGGAAATTCATAATTAAGCAATCCAAAAGAGATTCCACTTCACCTTTAAACATGTTTTGGCACTCATCCTGAATGTCTAGGTAGTAGACATTTTTTGTGTATCAATTTTGCTAAGTGTATGTTTTACAAAAACAAATGCTTACTGAAACAACAGGTATGATTCAAACTTTCTTTTTTCCTACAATTCTCTAGCCTGCCTCTAAAAACGGTTTGGAAAATAAAACTCAGGGGGCTAACACTCTGTGAAATTTGAGACTGTGCTCAAGTTTTAGTGGACAGCTATAACTTACACAGAAAATAATTCTAATTAGATAATTCCTTCATGTATATTTCCTCTTTTCCTCACCCCAAATTTTCTTGCTAAAGTATTACCTTGAGTCGGAATCATTTAGGCAATTGTCTTGCAGTAGAGATGAAGGACAGGAAATGACCTACAAACAGAGCAGGTGACATATTGTCACATAGCCCAGGAAATTAAACTCAGCTTCCCACAGGACTACGTCTGGACAGCAGGACACTTTCTTCCAATTTCTATATTATGTATTCCGTGGACTCAAGGTGTTTTCTGTGTGGGGGTTTTTGGTGGTAATTCCCTAGGTATTTTGGGATTTATAGTATTCTAGAGATGATTATCTACAGATGAGGTAGTGTTGTGAAGCATATCTATTTATTGAGATTACTGGAGTGCCTAATTCTTGTCTCTGACACAAATCCAGTATTGCAGTCATTTAACTGATTGTTTCAGAATTTTTTTTTGTTTCTTTTATGGGAAGATATAGGACAGAAGTGAAGGCTGTCAGTTGCTGAACTTAGTCTAAGTGTAGGGGCTTGACCATCAGTTTCTTTAATGCTTCAGAGATGGAACACATATCTTTAAATTAGTTGTCCTCACTGAGGTGAGGGCTAGGAATCCTCTTTCCAAGATCATTTGAAATCTTGAGAACAGGCCAAAGCTTTTGATTTGTTTCCCTGACTGAGAGAAGGAGTGACTGTGAATCTAGTACTTGTCACTGCTCTGGGAATTGAAACAGCTTTTTTTTTTTTTTTCCCCCCTTTTTTTTCGTTACTATAGGCTTCCCTTTGCAACTGGGCAAGTTGTTCAAACTAGCTTTGCTCTAGTTTTTTGCTTGACTTTTGTCCAGTGCTTAGAGGTTGGGGTTTACTGAGATTACAAAATCTTTTTAAGAAGGTTGCTGTGCTATTTAGCAGGTAGCACGTAGCACTGGATTTTGAAATCTTACTATGTTTTGTAACTTTACTGCTGTATTTCTGGGTGGCCATTAGCAAAGTTATTTTCCCTTTTTAATCTGGAAGAGAAATGGCACTATAGCTGTCATCTTACAAAAGATCTAAAATTTTACTAATTGAGGGGAAGCTATGTAAGACATGAATTGTGAGCAGACAAGAATGGATAACTTTTGGGTTTTTTCTTAAAGCAGAGATGTGGAAGAAGACTTTGTTCTGCACTGGAATTACCTGAGCCTGAACAAAATATAGTGTTCCTTGAAAAACTTAAATTTTCGTGATCAGAAGTATCTTATTAAATATTTTTGTCATCATTATTCCATCAAGTTGTTTTAATGGGCACATGACTATAAATCCTAATCAACCAGCTTGATATCTGTGACAAACTTTTTTGAGTTGTTTTTCTCCCTTCTACTTTTTTAAAAAAAATCTTTTCAAAATCGTGCTTTCACATTCTTGGTCAAGTGTAAATACTATTTGTCCTTAAAAGTAAAAGCAGAGTATCTAGTGTGTTTCTTGGTGTTGGTCCTTTTTGTAAGTGATAACCATATGGCAATGATGACAGATTCTTATTTGCTTCTAAGCTGTACCAGGTTGCTAGGGGTTGTCAGATGAGACTTGCTCACATGAGAGCCATTAACAGGGTGTTGTAGGCAGTGCTAGAACAACCTTGCAACTAAGGGCGAGTCACTGCAAAAGCTTTTTTTTTTTTTTTTTTAAGAGGCCATATGGTTCAGTCTTGTGACTACATAATTGCCAGCTACCTAATCACATACCAGGAAACAAACATAGTTAAAGTCAATATTAGCTGTTGTATCTGCTGCAGCTTTGCACCAAGCTTGGGAGGAGAAACTTAGCAGCAAGAGCAAGTCTACGATGGCTTCTGAAACTTGAAAGTCATGTCTACTCCTTTGTCTGGAATAATTGCAGCAGTACATTAGCTACAGCTATCTTTCTACATTAATGGCTTATAGAATGTATGAAGATCTCTTTGCCTTTTTTATCCCCCAACAGGAAATTCAGCAAACTGTGTTCCTGTATAGGGAAGAAAGTTGGTGGTAAATTACCATCGCTAATGGTTGATCTATAGTCAAAAAGTCTGCTTGAGGCTGTATCTCTGGCCACTATTTAGTTTCTTTGAGAGAGTTTTACAAGAGGATTTGTACCAAAAGAAAATGTGTGGGGGTACACCAAAAGCTACAAATGGCACAGGGAGACACATAGAAAGAGCAAAAAACAAGGATGTACTGCTTGGAAGTAATCTCTCTTGTACCAAATTGGATGAAAAGATAAGAAAATCTTTGAGAGACCAAAGTGACAGCTGTGTGAGCAAAGTGACTAGACTGCTGCAAAACAGGTATGCATATAACTTTTTTGATATATGTTATTTTTGACAGAGAATAGACATATTTAATTGGTACTAGATTTATAATCATGTGCCCAAAAGGCTATTTTGTACATAATTGGAGAAGTTCTAATAGAAGCTTATTCTTGCTGATGATGGTGACTTGAGAAAGTCTTCCCTGTTGTTTGAAACTGAATCTACATTCTTGACTCTGGTTTGTAAGACTTATGTATATGCAAACTGAGGCATGAAAGATAATTGCTTTCTTTTCAGTTAAAGTTAAATAATCTTACCTTCTCTTTATAGTTTTCTAATTAGCTTCCCCTCTTTATTTTTACCAGCTCTTGTGTTAGTGGGTCAAGTAGTAACAGTGTGCAGAGCAGGGAGGAGAGAATGCTGTGAAGTGGGAGAAGAACCCTCTGCTTTACTTATAAATGACCTCTAGAACAAGTATTACATCAAAGTAATCTGGAGTATTAATAGTGTTTCTTTGACTTCCTTGTGGTGTCTTTTTCAGACATGTGCCAGCATGTCTCCAATGTCTGAATCTCTTTGGCTACTAAAACACCCAAGGTTGTTAGAATTAATATTCTACATTCTGTATTGCTGATCTAAGAAGCAGAAGAATATAGATAGATATGTTTCAGCCTTCTTATTCCTCTAGCCTATAGATGTTACACTGAAGTAGTGGCTGGTTAGTCACTTTCAAAGGCCTTTTAAGGTCAGCTGAAGTAGTTTTTGAATATAAATTTTTAGGTCACTCTTCAGTTACTGCATGCATGCTCGTTATTATAAAGGTGAACCAAAAGCTTCTTTGTAAAGATTAAGGTTTGGGTTTTTTTTTTCCTTTTCTAAAGATCAATATTTTGTATTAACTGAAAATACTAACTTCAGACAGGATGGAGTAACTTTTTGTGACATTTTTCCAGAAACAAATGATTCTGCTTTCCCTTAAGTAAGAGTGGTATCCTTACCTCCATGTCTCTTATTTGTAATGGAAGAAATGTTGAACAAGCCAAAGGAAAGTAGCTTATATAACAATTTAGGAGGAAAATAAAGCAATCTAACACTTTATGGAATTGAGGGAGAAAAGTTGCCAGGATATCTGTAAGCTGTTCCAAACATGTGGCTTGCTTTCAAAAAAAATATCCGTAGTGTTTCAGTATCTTTATCCTCAGTAGACCTAGTTTTCCTGTTGTATGGTGGTAGACATATTTTATTTTATTTTTTTTTTTGTTTTGACTTGAAGCTGTTTGTTAATTCCTGTGTCTTCCACATGCAGGAAAGAACCACTCTGAAGGTGAGGCTGGATAAGCTGAGCTGTCAAACAGACTGCTGATGCTGAAGGGAGTGATCATGTTGCTACTTCTTCCTTTGCTTTCTGGCATCGTGCTCTTGTTCTTTTTCCCCTTGTGCTGCTGTTCTTGGTCTTTCCAATCTTTCTGAAACCGGCTCCCTTAGGGAGCCAGTTCAGCTCACTAAACAGGCTGAAAGCTGCCTGGGCAACAAGAAAACGCAATTAACATTCTAACTACCCTCAGTACTTAGTTGGAGTGTGTAGGCAACATTTTCTTTGTGCCCTTTCCTAAAGGTATAGAGCTCCTTGGACGAAGTGAGTTAGTACAGCTGATGCTGCCACCAAGGGGTGGAGGTTCCATTGCTTTCTGCTTCTTCCTTCCTTTTTCCAGCTACTTTTCTGATCTCCTTTTTTGTGCTAAGACAGACTGCTGCTGCTGCTGCTGCAGAGGATTTGGTTAGTTTGCAGAGGGTCCAGCAATGACCAGAGCAGACATGAGTAATAGGAAGGGTCATGTAGTTGCAAAAGGGGAGAAAGGCTTTTATTTTTGCCGTCAAATAAGAGAACATTATATTTGGTCAAAATGGCCCCCTTTAACCTAAAATACAAATGGCTGCACAAGCTTGTATTAATTTAATTCAGCTAATTTTTAAGAATGTGCAGGACCTGGTATAATGCACTTTTCTTAAGCCAAAGTGAAACATTGCAGTTAGTTGTCAGTCTCTTCACTTCCTTACCTTTTAAGGATGTAATATTATCAGAAACCTGTTTTCTCATTTTGCAGTACATAGACACACAAGTGGCTGGCTACCATTTTATTAATTTTGTTTTGTAACATTTGTTTAAGTCACTTAGCAATATCTATTCCTTCAGCACAGATCTTTTATGATTCTATTTATTAATTAGGTCTTAAACAGGAATTGAACATATAAGGTCGTTCTTGTTTAAGCAGAATGATAAGATTTTTATGTAAACAGGGCAACGCAAATGAAGGCTTTCTTAAAGCTGGCTGAAAGAAGCAACAGCTGTTGTCGAAAAAGTGATTGTAACACACTTATTCTTGCCAAACGTTCATGAGAAATATGAAGCTTACACTGGGGATTATGTAGTTTTGTTACCAGAAGTAACACTTTTAGCAGTAGGTACATATGCAAAACTACTTGTGTTATGTAATTATTGCATAGCTTCCTTCAGTACTTACGTGTGGTTGGGTAAGCTTTTGTAGACAGAAACGGAGACAAAGGAAACAACAGTGTGCCAATTTAGATTTTTCCAAATGAGCATAAAGAAAACAACTGCGTCTTGGGATATGAAGTAGGAGATTTGTCAGGAGTGGTAGCTAAGACCTAAAAGGGTACTTCTGAAATGAATAAACATTGGTATTTGTTGTAATTGGTCATGGAGTAAACTGTTAGAATCTCATATTGTGGTGCAGCTTGAAAACAAGAGGCTTCTTTTAAACATGTTGAGAGTTTGCTTTCTAGTCCAAAAGTGCAAGAATTAATAATTTTGTTACAGAATTGTCAATGAAAAATAGAATATTCAATCTAATAATGTGTGAATTCTGGTGCAAGCTTGTCACATAACACTTTCAGAATCTTCTCTTTCTTTGCCTGCTATCTCCCACAAATACATCGTGACGATTTTTTTATTGCCTTAAAGTTAACATTAGTTCCTACTGTGGCCTTAGAGGGGCAGGGGAAAGAGACTGTTATCTCCTTCACTATTTGTTTTTTATCTCTTGGTCAAACTTAGTGGTTGAAGTTGATGAATGAAGTAAATAATTGGGCAAGGTGAACCTATATGCATATGGATTTCCTGTGAATGTCGGACCCCTTTTTTTCCTTAGGAAAAAAAAAGGCTAAAATGTTTCTCGTGATGTTTTCAAATATTTTGGTCTTACTTTTTAGTATAGAAGAGTAAAATTTTTTTTTTATTAGTATTCTTAGTCAAACCCTTAAGATATTACTTTCTGACATCTAAAGGAATGTTAAGCTATACAATGCAGAAGTGTGGTGGCAGTTTTTAAGGAACAGATATTTTTGTGCAAGATATAATAACAACTTTTTTTAAAAATGTATGTGAAGAAGAAACAAAAAGTGCAGGCCTTTCAGATTGCTAAATAGGCAAGAAGCTGTTACACAGATGCAAGGAAGTAACTGTTCGGAGTTTTAGTTTTTATGCATGTGAAAACAGTTAACCAGTGAGAGTCTGTGTACTGTGTATTCCTCAACACTCTGCTCTTAGGAGATGATTGAATACTCTCACTGTCCCTGTTTGGGGGGCTGTGTGTTATATAAACTGGCTTTTAAACAATAAGGAGTGGAAGTGCTGTAAGCAGTCTGGTCAGCAGCTTTTGTGATGGGGAAAAACATCCTGGTCATCTGATTAGTCTTAAGCCTGGTGCTAGATTCTGTGTGGAAGTAATGAGACTGTATGTTTATATACCTGTATAATTTGCCTGTAGATATGCTTGATCTTATCAAAGGAGGTTTTAGTAGGATGGATTTCTTCTGTAAGGTTCTGTGAAACATTTTTGCTTGAAAGCAAAATTATAAGTTTGATATTTGGTTAGTACTGTTAGAAGCATTATCTGAAGTTACTTCGCTAGACTTAGTCTATTAGCCTTATCAAGTTCTGTATGATAGATTTGAATGCAGTTTCGTAGCTTGTTGCTATCTGGTACTAGGATCATTTAGGAGTGTTGATAGATGAGAAGTTCAA
>NW_009694732.1:0-3287 GCF_000703405.1 Apaloderma vittatum
GCTCTCCAGCAGGTCAGTCCCCAATCTATAGAGCACCACGATGACAGGAGCTATACTGTGAACAAGATAGGGCACTGGCTTCAACACCATCCCGTAACTTCTGATGCTGTTAACTAGTAAGTGTTTGCCCTGATCCTCCAGCACCCTCTGGGACAACTCATAGGCATGGTTTGGCCAATAGCACATATCTGGAACTCTTCTTAACATGGATGCAGCAACATCTTTCACATAACTGTGCTGGAAGATAAACCAACCCACAGGGATGCCCCTTTTTAGCTCACATCTCTGAAAGAGCAGAATTTGCTGTACCTGTGGCAGAGCCATAACAGCAGCTCTGCTCCTGGGCTGGACAGCCCTAAGACCAGGCAGAAAAACAAATACTGGTGCATTCAGAAGGTCCACCTCCACTTACAACTTTGTGCTTACTTGACAGAGAGCCAGGTACCTCCAAAAAAATCAAGGCACAGGGGTTTGCAGGGAATTCAGATCATGTGGAGTTGGTGCATGCTGTTTCAGGTCACTGCCAAAGCCCATGCCTGTGCACTTCCCCCTCTCCAGGTCTTTGCGTGCTGGCCATCTTCTGAAGCAATCCTAACTGGCAGCCTTGCAGCCCTTGCAGCTCAAACCGCAATAGCCAGGCCTGTCATGGCCGTGCCTGAGAGCAAAACTGAGAGCTCAACACTGGAAAGATCTGCTATTAGCAGGATCAGAAAGAGCTTGTGGAAGTGAAGAAGGTCTCAAAGCCAAGGTAAGTGAAGAGGGGCCATACTTGCTAAACTGAGCCAAGACTTTGGCCAGACTGAGCCACAGAAGACAAAGAGGTGGGAATTCCACACAGCGGTGAGCTGAAATGACCATATGAAACAGGGATGGACCACATGTTCAAGCCAAGTTAAGGGTAAAGCAGTGGGAGATGAGCAAATCCCCGGCAGCACCTCCTTAACAAGTCCAACGTTTTGTATATCTCACCATTTTGGTCTTACCTGTAGGCAACAGCCACATCCTGGGGGGAGCTACCTAGCACTGCCATCGCCACGGCCATGGAGCTCTCAGACTTTGCTGTCTCTAGCAGTGTTTTCACCGGCGTAATGGGCCGAGGAATTCTGCTCTTTGTGCTTACGGGTCTCTCTTCTTTCCCCAGGAGGGCAGCCTTCTCCCTCCCTGCCTTCCTTGGGATGGAGTCATCGGAGTCGTGGGTGTCCTCCTCAGAACCAGTGGCCGACAGAGTTTCTGAGGCCCGCCGCCTCTCTTCGCTGGAGGATGCTGAAGAGGAGGCCCCTGAAGCCAGCCGAAGGAGACGGTTTTGCCTCTTCTCCATCACCAGGCGAGCCAAGTCAGGGTGCTTTGCCCTCTTGTAAAGCCTTTCTTTGGCCGAGAGTGAAGTAGAAAGGTCTGAGCCAGTGTCCTCCTCGGAGAACAAAATGGGTATCCTACTTCTATACCGGGAGCCCAGAGGTCTCCTGGGGCCCTGCTGCAGTGTGTCGAGGAGGGTCTCTGCTCGTTTGAGGCGTTCTGCTGCTGCTGCTGACTTTTCAAGCTCAGGCTCCCTTGTAACCATCTTGCCAGGCTCTTCCAAGTCCAGTGAGAGTGCCACTTTCTCGGACTGCTCTGGCTTGTCCTCGGGGGGCTTTGCTACGCCATTGGGAAGGGGCAGCTGCTCCCCTACTGTCTCTGAGGTGGTTTCGATGTGATTAGCCGAAAGCACGCAGCTCTCTGTCTCTGCCCCTTCTAGCCCCGAATGTATGCTTCCATTCTCTACCAAGGCCAGGTTGTCCTCCAGCTCTTCTTCGATAATGACCTCCTCGAAGTGGCCCGGAGGGCAGTATTCCTCATGCCTCATCAGCTGGCCGCTGGAAGACATGACATTTAAGTGGGTCTTTTCAGCAATATGAACAAATGTGCGCTCAACTTTGGTAAAGGGGGAGGAAGCTGTAGCCACTGCCATGGGAGGCTTTGGTTCAGATTTAAGGACTGAGGACAGGGTCCCTGGCTCAGATACATCCAGTTGGCTACCCATGGGCTGTGGCCGCTCGCTCTGAGGTGTCAGTGCAGCAAGAGTGCCCAGATCAACTTCTGGAGCCAAGTCTGTGGTCATTGGAGACTTTTTCAGATCACCTGGTGAAAAGAGCACTAGTGTTTTTGAGCCTTCCTCCAGCTCCAGGTCCCCATCAGCAGTAGACGCTCGACCCTTGGATCCCTTCTGGTCATCAGCCAGGAGAGTGGATGGTGCGCACTCCTGGCTGCGCTCTGTGCTTTTTTGACTCAGGTCACTGCTGGAACCACTGTGCATGTCAATCTCATCGCCTTCCTCCTCCACATCCTCCTCCTCCTCATCTTCCTCCTCCTCATCTTCTTCCTCGTCTTCTTCTTCCTCCTCTTTTCCATTCATTTCCAAATAAGGTTCCAGAGGTTTGCAAGGAGCAGTCAAGACAACATTTGAGAAATCCACTTTCTTTATCCGCTGGGATACCTTGGGCTTTTCCCAGTAGTCTGACACATCTTTTCTGAAGTCTTGGCAAGGCAAACTTAAAGGCACTGCCTTGGGCAGACCATTCATTTCAAAGGACTTCAGCATATATGCCTGCAAGGACAGATGTAACAAAAGAAAAGGGTTAGTATTCAGACATAGTATTCAGACACAGAAGGCATCAGGTTCAAGAGCAGTGGGAAGCATGCAGTCCATCACGCTTCCAGAGTAGGTGCCTGAGTAGTCATCACTTGATCACTCGATCACTGGATTTGTACAAACCTCAGAAAGGAGAGATTCTCAGGTGCTTATCAATGAAGGCAAAAAAATGCGCCAGAGGAGTTCCTTTGTCAGCAGTCTTTAACCTGGACTTAAATGAGCTGTTTCCAAGCAATTGCTCAGGATTTTTTAATGTTTTCAATCTTCTTTACTATTTATATATTTATTTCAATATATATGTATGTACATATGTATTTACAAATTCACTCCTTCTGTATTGGAACTATTCAGCAACTCTCTTTTATGCTCAGGCCACAGTGAACTCAAGGGGCCCCCCAGGGCTAAGATAAATTTCCAGATCTATTTCCTCTACAATCCACACTTGTCCCTGGGGCAATAACCCTTGCAGTGCTCCTGTGTTCCCCTGCTGTGCTATTTGTCCCTCCCTTCTTCTACCACGTCCCTCCAGCAACTCTTAATTCTGCCTTCTACAGGCTTCTGCTTTCACTAAAATGATCAGCAAGTAAGCCAAAAGCTGAAAAGTATCATCAGAGACAAGAGTGAAGAACAACCCAGAGTAGGAGCAGATCAGGTCCGGGAA
>NW_009694733.1:0-4385 GCF_000703405.1 Apaloderma vittatum
GCGGACCCGGGCACGGGGCGGCTCCGCTCACCGCGGCCGCGCACCCAGCGGGATGCTCCCTCCTGCCGACGGCCGAAAAGCGCCTTCGCCCGCTGGCTCCGACCGCATATTTCATAGGCGGCCGAGGAGAAGTTAGGGGTTGCGGTGATATTGAAAGTCAATCTCCTTGGTCACGAGAAACGTAGAGCAATGGTCGTGGAAGAGAAGAAGCGAGATCTGCTTTATGCACACCCCTGGCTTAGGCTTTGACTTCTGTCTCCTATGAGCAAGGGGTTTGTTCCACGTGAAGTGAGGCAGCTTGATGTTCTGCGTTTTCCTCTAGGAGAGGATAGTTTTTAACTTCAACTTACCAGATTCCACAAACAGTAGAAGTTCAGAGAGTAGGACTCAAAAAAGCAACAAATTTTGCCTAAATAATTCAGACTATTCCTCTGCAAACTTCGGGGAAAAAAAACAACCCTCTTGCACTGATTTGCATTCAGAAGCATTTCTTTGCTGAGAACCAGTGATGTCTTTCATTGATGCACTTTAGCAAAGCAAGAGGGGATTCCTTACAATCTCTTTTCCTAGTCAAGTCAGTCACTCCCAGGCAGTTACAGGACGTTCTGGGGGCAGTTAATGTCACAAATACTAATTCTGGAACAGAGCTCGTTACAAGCAATAAGTAACCAACTGTCTCCTACTAACCAACTCTATGTTAGAAGTTTGTCAAACCCTCCTGTTACCTCCAAATCCTTCTTTAACCAAACCCTACTTTAAGCTTACAAACTGTGTGCCACAGCCTGCCTTTCCAAAAATAGTGTTTGCTCCCACAGTAAGAAAGTACTAGGATAAAAAACATGTCCTGATGACAATACAGCCTTATGAGAGACTCCACGTATGCAGAGAAGAAAACAGCACTTTCCCATCTAAATTATCTTGAGAACATACAATACAATAAAGAACACCTGGGCACTGGAGAAGTGTGCAAGTGTAAAATCTGTTTTGGATTTATGTGAGGGACAAAAACGTACTAGTTGGAAACAAGAGTCTCTATCCCAATTATTTATTATGGAATAATAACCATTTACTAAGAACTAGTAAAACAAATGGATAATTGTGTATAATGGTTATAATGATTGTTCCACATTATTTCCCTTGTAAAGCTGTTTATCTTCTAACTTCCAGAATAAAAAATTAAAACCAAAATCTCTCTGACGTTAGGTGAGGATTTCAACATGCTCCTTGAAATAAGCCTTTAAATTCGTTAACTCTTTAGACTCTTGCAGTACCATGCAAAGGACTAGCCAAGTCAGCTTCCCGCTTTCTGGGAACCCATGGGGCTTCTCCATATGTAGCAGTATCACTTAGGCTGCTACATATTTTATCTAATCAATGCAAAGCCCACGGGAAACTTCTTCAGGGTTTAAACTTCCTAAGTTGCTAAAGTGAAATTAGTGTACCTACCCCAAAGGAGCTTGATTAAAATAACTTTGGATGTTGTTTCAGCAACCTTTTCAGCAACCTCCGCTTAAAACTCCGGTGACAAATTGAGGCAAAAGCCCCTTCAAAGCCTAGAACATGATGGCTGGCCTAAGGGAAGAAAGAGTTACACATCTTCTAACGAATTAAGAACAAAATTAGGAAAAAGAGGGAGCTTTTCATCCTTCCCTGCCCAAAATCGACTGTACAAGTCAATCTTTCTCCTTTCAATTCGCTACAGCAGATGAACACAGCTGCATTTTCAGTATTAATCTCAGGGGTCTGTCTTATCCCTGTCCAAAGAAGAGGACTCTTTCCGGAGGCATTCTTCTTCGCTAGGTACTTTTGAGGAGTAATTCAGGAAATGCCTGAACGCCTATAACATCTCTCTTAACTTTTTCTTGGCCACGAGACGAGTGGGTGGAGCGAAGACCTCACGGGAATGCTCTCTTCTGAGGTGAACAGCGCTCTCTGCAGCCTTAGCGAGATACGGCAGCCAAGGGGAAAGGCTGAAAAAACCCTGAGTGGGTGAAGGAAGCAAAGGAATTTACAGGCAGTAGCCATGTTAAGAGAAATTAAAAATTCACAAAATTAGGCAGACCATGACAGTCTGGTTTGGGACTATGGTAACGAGAATGAAAAGTCCCCAAGAACAGAATGCTCTCATTACCTGTTTTGTGGCTAACTACGGTTCAAACAAAACCAAGCAGGAACTGCAGCAGGATGTAAAGTTAAGCAAGAACCTAATGATAGCTAATAGGATGAGGATATAAACTCCAGTTATTTTAAATAATTTTAATACTAAAAACCACACATCTCTAACAGGACACTTCACATGTAAATGTAAGACCACCTTGTTATAATGAAATGGACAGAGGTCAAAATATGCACAAATAATTTTTTGTTATTATAAGTACAGGTGATCAATCATTTATTTTGGTACAGGTTTTGTTTTGTTTGTTTATCAGCATCAACATCTTGTATAAAAGGCCTTATATGCTTCCTAAAAGGTGTGCTAGCTGTGTTAAATGCCTGGCATCCTATTCTGCACAGGATTGAAATAAAAGACAAATAACTCAGTGTATTGATTGGCTCTTGCACACCAGGTGAAAGACGCTGATTTAGGGACAACAGTAGCATAAATCACTTGAATCTGCTTGCTTTTTAGATCCCAGGATCTCCCATTACTTCCTTCAGGAATAAGAGAACAAAATATCTTGCATGGCCACTGCCCTATCAGGTCATCTGGACAGTTGCAGGCACAATACACGGGGACACAGTTCAACAGCCACACACCTCTGAGGAGCAGCAGTCACACAGCACCCGCGAGCAGACTTAACTGGCAAAGGCCTGACAGGAGAGGGAGATGCTCACCAATAAGGCAAGAAGCAAAGCGAGCCAGTGAAGCAAACGCAGCCAGCAATTTCTCCAGTTCCTCACAGCAGTTAACTTCAGACAGCAGGGCTCAAAATAAGGACAATTTACCAGCAGTGACTGCATGTCTTCCTTTCTGATACAGACAAAAGCACAGAATTTGTGCTGAGCTTTGCAAACAAAGCTTGCAGCTGTGGCTTACTGTGGATGGAAGTCACAAGAACCGAGAGAAATATTTGTTCCTGGAAACAGTTTCCACAACATAGCCCTGAGTTATGCCATACATAATAGGGGAAGGCCTGGTCAGGAGTACCTAAAAATGAAGTACATATATGTAACAAGCCCTCAGCTGAATATCCCTTCTCCACATTGCATCTGTACAATATGACAGAAGTACAATACAATCTACCACTACATGAACTACTTCAATTTCCACAGCAGTGCAAATGCTGCACCTTCCAGAGACACCAGCAATAGGTGTGCCCTCCTGGGCACAGCCTGCCCAAGCACGTGTATGGCAGGGACTACATAACTCCACGAGTGCAAGACAACTCGCGCACAACGAGGTACAGCAGTGTTTGGAGATGGTTAAAAACAGAGAGACAGGTAGGGGAAATGGGAAGAGTGTAACATTACATACCTACTGCTGCTTGTTTGACTCTGGCAGACCTAACTCAAGACTTTCAACACAAAACTCTCTTACTCTTTTACTCTCAACTTTATAGTATAATTTACTGAAGAGAAAAAGGAAAAAAATGTCACAAAGGTAAATAGAGCACTGCACCTCTAAGAAAAAAAACCTTTAACCTTACTAGAAAGAACTTTGGTCGAGAAATTACCAATTTAAAGCCATGGCAATATACAACAGCTGAATGAAATCTCCTTCTTAATCAGGGTCCTGAATACACTAACAGACCATGCTTGTCCTGATCAGCCTCACCTGGGGCTTCCCCTCCCACCTTCGCCCATTTAAGCTCTATTTAAGCTCAGGCCCGAAGATTTAATGCTTGTTTTTCTCTGTTACAGGTGTATCTCTTTCAAGCCCTACCTCTCAACACCCTTCAACTCAGTGCTGTAAGTAACTTCACTTCTAGTTCCCTCTCTGGTTCTGTTGTATAGTCAGCCTAGTTAGTTCTACAGGGCTTTTACGTTAGACCTTCTCCACACAGTTTTCTCCTGAATAGCTTCCTCCTGTGGATTCCAGACCTGGTTCATAGCTCTCTTTACCTAGGACTACTGACGAATCTTGTAAATCTCTGGCTCTCTCTGCTGTGTGCAAGTTAGGTGGGACCGTGAGGACGTTACCAGTACTGAGGTTTCCTGCGGGACTGTTCCCTCCATAAAGCAGTCGTGCTCTTTTTGCTCCCTACTGTTCTCCTTTTACTGTGCATATTTGAAATCGATTATAACTAGGAATGGACTGATGAGGGTGGAAGGGGTTTGATTGGACTTAAGTCTTCCCTGTTCCGATACAACGCGCAGAGACCCCGAGTTCCCACCTCCCCCTCTCTGCTCCGGGCCCTTCCACACCACAAGCGCCCCTCCCGCCT
>NW_009694734.1:0-3615 GCF_000703405.1 Apaloderma vittatum
ATATATATAAAACTACTCACTTCTGGTTTTGTAGAAGGATAATTAGTGAGTGATTGCTAGCCTAGTATTGGCACTGGTGATGAGGCATGAAAAGAAACAGAAACAACCCCTACGCTGATCACTGTGTTTTCTTACTTAACTTGGGAGTATAAGGGACAAATACGACAATGTGTAGTTTACCAACTGAAGGAAGTGTGTGTGGTAACTTATTTTGGCTCACGTGTGACTTCTTAAAACAAATGAGTAAATGACTTGCTGCTTTTCCTGGTCTAGCTAGTTCTTTCATAGTCTTATCTGAGATACATTTCACAGATTCTGAGTAGTGGTGTTTTGGTTTTTTCAATGGTCAACTTGCAAGATATGAAGGCACAACTTGGGTGAAAAGCAGTGGTAAGAGGTAATAATAAAAAAATTTTGTGCCCTGGTTGCTAGAAACTATGTTGTTGTAACTTCTCTCTTAAAGACAGAAATCTCTTGCTTCCTTGGCAGGAGAGAGGCCACAAACCTAAGACGAAAATGTGTCTTGTACGGAGGCCTTGTATCCTGGGCTGCATCAAGAGAGGTGTGGCCAGCAGGTCGAGGGAGGTGATTCTCTCCCTCTACTTCACTCTCGTGAGACCCCACCTGGAGTACTGCATCCAGTTCTGGAGCCTCTACTACAAGAAAGATATGGACGTGCTGGAATATGTCCAGAGAAGGGCCCCTAGGATGATTAGGAGGCTGGAGCACCTCTCCTATGAAGACAGACTGAGAGAGTTGGGGCTGTTCAGTCTGCAGAAAGAAGGCTCCGAGGAGACCTTATTATGGCCTTCCAGTATCTCAAGGGGGCTACAAGAAAGCTGGTGAGGGGCTTTTTAGGATGTTGGGTAGTGATAGGACTAGGGGGAATGGATTAAAGCAAGAGATGGATCAATTCAGATTGGATGTTAGGAAGAAGTTCTTCCCCATGAGGGTGGCGAGACACTGGCACAGGTTGCCCGGAGAGGTGGTGGAAGCCCCATCCCTGGAAGTGTTCAAGACCAGGCTGAATGGAGCTCTGGGCAACCTGAACTAGTGGGAGATGTCCCTGCCCATGACCAGGGGGCTTGGAACTAGGTGATCTTTAAGGTTCTTTCCAACTCTGATGGTTCAATGATTTGTTCTGGGATTGGGCTGTGTCTTCAGCCCCCGTATGCACTTTAGATCTCTGCTTAAGGGTGAGTGAAAGGCACCTTTCCTCAGTTCTCTTTTCTCAGTTGTAGTTGTAGCAAGAATCTGCCATCTCCCTGTTTGATGAGGGTCTTATTCCTTTGCAGTCGTAGTCCCTAGGGCTTTCTGACATAGGGATGTTACAGACGTCTCTAAGCTGGAATCTGCAGGCAAAAGGTACCTTGTCTACTCCTCCTGAGTCTCAGTTTAATTATACTAGACTGATTGTTGTATCTTTCCAAGTGGCCTTTGTCACAAACCTGAATTTGTGTGATCCACTGAAGCTATTTTGAGACCATGGGCAGATGTCAACTTCATGCTTCTTCTTTCTTCCTGGTATCTGTAGTGAGCTCCGCATTCTGTATGTTCCACAGAAAGAGTAATGATCAAAAATCCAAGATTCTGACCCCAGTGAAGTATCAGATTTGAAAATACAGAGAGAATGCCTAACGTTAGTTAATGGGAAGGAAAAGCTGCACCGTAATTAAGTGCTAAACTGCTTATTTTCTGTGGAATGGTTAGCAGAAAAAAACCACTGAATAATTAATTTTGTTCTTTTCCTGTAAGTGCCAGTTCTGTGATGGAGGGATGCACAAGTTCAGATCTGGGCTGGGAGAGGAGAGGGGGCTCCCCTTAGTCCTTAGTGGGCACAGGAGGTTTTATCACAGCTGAACAATTTTTCTACCTTTCTGTGGAAGAGAGGCTTCTTCGAAGATGCATAGTGTTCATAGTGTGTTCGTATTTTGTATGTTTTGAGTGAAAAAGGCAAGATACTTCCATTTACTACTACTGTTCATGGAGTCTAGAGCAGCACTATCCAGTGTTTGCAGTTTGCATTACTAAGACCTCTGAGTTGTTTTTCATGTGTTTGTGTATGTGCAGCAATGGTTTCATTTTGAACTTTAATTGCTTTACTCTTTTCTAGGCTTATGCTTGCTACCTGTGTTGTGGTTAAGCAGTGGAGATTCATCTTGGCATGCTCAAGAAATGCACTTGCCTAAAATATCTTGTTTCCTTAAAAGTGCTCTACTGCTTACAGGGTTCAGCTAGTGTGTGCTATGCTAACAGAGTGTGAGAGATTTCAGTTTTCGATTTGTCAGTTTGACAGTTTGGCCTGTTCAGCCTTTTTGTTGTGTAGCCGATTTTCTCTTGTGCTGGAATGACATTTATAAACATTACTGGAACAAGAGATCACTGGATTTGAAAAAAAATAATAGATATTAAGGCATTGCATGCCAATTTGGAGGGCTGCTCTGAAGCTGCTTGCATGCTGTTGCAGTCAGGTTTGTAGAAACACTGTGTTTTCTTCTGCTTGTGAAGTTCAGACTTTACAGCTGAGGAGACCTCTTTATCTCACAAACCTGCAGTTTTTGCAATGCTGTTTGGTTCTCCTGTGAAAAAGGAGAATGTATGGAAACTTGTGGAGCTCTTCCTGCTACTACTTGGTGTATTAAGAGGAGTGAAATACCAGAGTAACATGAAAAAACAATAAAATTGGTACTATTGTCTACTGCATAGGCACCAAATAGTCACATTTGACTTGGTAAGGTTACTGTGTGCCTTGGCTGAAGACTAGCCTGTGGGTGTTAGCACAGTTCTGACATAGATGGGCCTATTCTAGTCTCTTTTTAAAAGAAATTATTTTAAGTATAACTTTCAGCAATAATGTATGATAAATCTTGTCTAAATGAAACTCATTCACAAGCCTCATTACAAGTACAGGAAATAAGTCTCAAGCATGCATTAAGAGCAGAACAATTGTTTTGAACATGACAGGGACAGAATAAGCGAATGCTAAAGGAAACTTTTATGTCTAATTCTCTGCAGCTATCCCCCTAAATGGGAAGGGCACAACAGCTTTTTGTCATTCGCAGTAAGGTGTAAAAATGCAGCATCTTGCTGTCAGTAAATATCAAACCATCTCTCATTCTGTTCCCAAGGAATGTTCTAATGTTTGTGGTGTTCTCTTATATACTAGGGTTGTCTGCTTTACTGGGCCACAGCCCATAAACCAAAACAGCTGCTTTGTGTCTTGCTCTCAGCCTTTTTCCTCTCATGCTAGGAAAGCTCCATGTTTGGAGGAGCGCAAAACATTCTGTTCAAGGAAGATAACTATAGAGTTGATGTTTTTAGGAGAGGGCTTGTCTCTATCGCCAAGCTGCTGTCAGCTTGCCCTGGACTTTGTTACAGGACTGATAGTGCTCTTGAAAAGCCAGATCTTTGTGTCCATGTGTTGAAGTGCTACAGACTGGCTGGGGAGAGCTCTGTGCATAGAATGTGTTTGTATATGTGTATTCGTCCCTTGAGCAGGGCAAAATTTAACTGTTCAAGTGGATTTATACTACTAGGGAGAAGCTCTGGATTGGTGTCTGGGGGAGGGGCGGGGAAAAAGAGGGTTGAAAGCATGGACTGAGACAGATGGGCAGG
>NW_009694734.1:3646-11275 GCF_000703405.1 Apaloderma vittatum
GACAGCTTGGCTGAGGGTGTTCTTTAGTTTGGGATTTGTGGCAAGCGTCCTTGATTATAACTTTCTTATTTTACTGTGAAGAAGGTTTCTGGTGATGTGGATACCTGTATGGGTGGAAGCCATTCTCACAGGTGTATTCATGTCATCCTAAATAGCGAGGATGTGACTTTCTACATTCCTTCTAGGTATGCTTCCAGTCTCTGAAGAAGCCATTCTAGAATTAGGCACAGTTCTATCAGGAACAGCTAGCTTTTTGTAGCAAAGTGTGGTTCTTGTAGGACTTCCTATAAGGCCTAGTGAAAAAAGGATTCCAATTGTGGTAAAGGCTTGGTGGAATTTAGATGTGCAGATATTTTAAGCTCTTCTGAAAATAACCAACTTTATAGGCACACCTCAAAACAATTGGTTAGAGCGGAGATGTGCATTTTGGAAAAACAAAAAGTAAAAAACTCTGGTTATTGTAACTACTTAGAAACTAGTACCATGATTCTTAAAATTTGAGTACCTTTCTGTCATGGCTGTCACATTGTTTAGTAGCTGTGTCAATGTAATTAGGGTAATTTGATGCATAAAGGCATCATGACATCGTTTTCAAGGAATAAGTTGGTAAATTCAAGGATAAGCTTGAAGTGAAATTCAACCATCTGAGAAGCTTGAATTCTTGAAAACCTGGAATTCTGGATAGGTTAGTTTATTAGAAAGTAACTTTGAGAAATTTCTCAGTTTCTAGAAGGAAAAAGAATCTGGACCCTGAAATAAATCCTTAATCTTGGAAATATTTTCATAGCCTTTTCTTTAGCACAGGGCTCTGAATTAGGAAAAGACTAGCATTAGATGAGCTTGATGGTTTATCGAAGTTGTTATGTATGGTATGATTTAATCAACCTGAATTTCTTTTTGGCTTTTAAGGTCGTAGCAGGAAAGGCAACCTACACAGGTACTCTGTTGTCTTATTTTCCTTGATGCTTTGGATATCTTGCTGTGAACTGTTAAGGAGAAACTTTTCTGTCAATGCAGAGCAGACATTGAATAGGTCTTCTGCAGAAGATCGGGATCAGTCTTCCTGCTCTCTTCTAACTGCATGTTCTTGTGTCCCCCATCACTCTGCGGGTAAAGACTTCTTTGTTAGAAGCACTTAATGAAATAGATTGCTAGTAATACCTAGTAGAAAGGCAGGAATCAATCTAGGTGGAGAGGACTCTGAACTTTCTAGTGGGATTTTGATAGTATGAGGAGCTTTCTGTAGAGCTGAATTGTCTTTTGCAGAGACTATCCCTGGGGATATATTCAGATGTGCAGCCTGTTTTGTCTCTCTACGCTATTTTCTCTGGCTGTTTTGTTGGGATGCTAGCCTGCAAATTGCTGCCGGTAGACTGACAGTCACCTCTTTTCCACAGGTCAGTAGTTGGGGAAGGCTTACTTGGGAAAGAGGGAGAAAGGAGTGTGGTTCTACTCTAGTTGGTCTGAGCTGAGATGGTTCTAGCCGTGCATTGCCTTTTGAGCCTAAAGGTCCTGAATCACTTCCTGGTCACAGGAGCTCCAGGATTGTTTTCAGGTTGAAGGTAGAGGGGCTTTAAGCTTTTGCTTTTAACTCCTGCCTCTCACTGTCTGCGTGATGGTGTTCTGTCTCCCTTAATTTTTCCATTGCTGGTGCTAGTGGTCACCAGTTGAACCTTAAGATAATATTCTCTCCCTGATCAGAGGCTTTGACATTACTTTGCTTCAGCAACCCTCACTTGTGGATTCGTGTGGAACAAAATATTTTATTGATAAGACTTTCTGTTACATGGAATAATTAACTCTTCAAAGTACAGATGATGTGGGATAGGGAGATGACTCTACAATGGAGTTCCTTTTTGAAGGACAATTCTGTTTGCACAGGCGTTAGGACTACAGACTTCTGGTTTTGCACGTTACTCAGAGACAAATACTTGAATTCTGTTTTCACTTAGACACTGAACCTAGGGATATTTCTCTCTGAGGTTGGTCTCTGTTGATAAGACTTCACAAATAGATTTTGCAGATGCATAGCATAGACAGTGGGATCTCAAAGAAATGTTAACAGTAAAGTCCATTCACAAACGGTTAACTGAAAGTATTTTCCTATGTAAGAACAGCCTGTTAATGTACTAAAAATCTTGATGCAGGTTTATGGGATGGCGGTTGAAGTCTGCCCTTGGAAATGGCCTGCTAGCTGCTAATTTTCTGTTTTGATATAAAACTACCTAAGCCACTCAATTCTTAATGAAACAAGTTTGCAAATACTGTTTCTACTCATTGCCACGGCAACTTCTGGTTGTAATCCTTCCTGGTTGACTCTAGGTACTAGTTCTTTGAAGATCACCGTTTTGTGGCCCTGAAGGGAGATTCTTTTATTGCTTCTGTGCTTAAGTACAGGGAGAGTCTGAGTAACTGCCTCCCCCATCTCCCTTTGTCTGAAAGCGGGTAGAAATGTGGAAGACTATGCTGTTTTACCCCCTTCCCCTTGGGCTGTTAAGATAAGCTGGGACTTCACCCTTCTATTAAGATGTTATCGTTGTTATTTCTACCACTTTATCAGGTAAAGTAGCCTCTTAGAAGCACTTCTAGTCAGATGTTTGTTCACTACTTACTGCAAAGCCTTCATTCCAGATTCAGAAAAGCTACTATAAGGACTTTTCCAAGTTCAAGGCACAGTGTGGGAGAACAACAGGTTTGCTTTTTATTCACTGAATGGTTTCTAAGTGCTTGTGGTGCCTCATGATTGAAAGAAATGTTTCAGAGTTGCACTGGTTCATGAGGAACTGAAGAGAGGAGCTGCGTTGTCCAAAAAAACAGGCTAGGCACATAGCAGCTGCACACTGACAGACCTCTTATCAGCTAGACGAACTTGGGTAAGTCTGCTGATCACTGGCTCTTTTTCCTTCACAGGTGGGCTCAGATTGATCTAGCGAGTGGCTGTAGCTCTAGCTTTTCCTTTCCTATTCAGGGAGGTATACATTTGGCATTTAATGCCATTAGTCAAGCGAAGTCCTTGTTTAGATCTTTGACTTAGTTGAAATGAATAAATAAAAATAATGCACAATTCCTACAGGCTAGCAGAATGTTAAGGGAGGCAGATTTAATCTGTATTAGTGTGGAGGCTGGAGGCTACATTTTGTTGGAAATACCTTGATTTTATTTTAGCCAAGCAGTGCTCAAAGACCTCAAATTGTGTGTGAAAACATTGGCTTTTTAAACAACTTAAAACAGAAAATGGGATAATGCATTTTTCTTACTATATGGTTGTAATATTTGTTGGTGTTGCAGAGCATGGTAGCCACTAGTGGTACAAAGATTTATAAGTCATGCAAACTCGCTTGTTGAAGGAATTGATAAAAAACGCAGATATTTTAAGGTTAAGTGTGCTAGCTTTGAAACTTTAGGATAATTCAGAAGCTTGTCCTTCTGTAGTCATGGTTTCAGGTTGTTCTAGAAAAAGCTATAGTTAGTTAATCTTTGGGTTAAATAACAGTATATGTAAGACTAAAATGTTTGGTTCCAACTCTGATGTAGTTAATCTAGTTAATCTAGAACTTGTCTGTTGTTTCATGGAGGTATTGTACTGAAGAAAATGCCTAACCTCAAATATAGATACTGCTGATTGATGGGAAGAGTCTTTAAGCTGCTGCTTAAAGTTGTATGGTAGAGCAGTTGCCTTTCACCTTAGCTCCTCCCTTGGGGAGTTTCATGGTGACTAGGTAACAGCCTTGGCTCTAACACTTCAATGCAGTGCAGTGATACATTAGACATATCCTGGGTTAGATCAACTAGCTGAATACTAGACTTCAAGTGGTAGCTTCCACTTATATACAAAATAATTAGTGATAGCCTGAGTCTTTGACTCTGCAGCTGTGGCACTCTGAATCCAGTCACATGCTGAAAGAAGTTAGATTCATCTCAAGTCATCAGACTGCTTGCAAATGTTAAGTCTTTCTCAAGACACATCATTAAATATTATGTTTTATTCTTAAATAATAATTGTTTAAAAGAATAAGGCAGCTGCTTTTAACTTGCATAAAAGCTTATATGAGGGATGTAGTATGTGATAAGGCATGAAGAACTCTGATCTGGCAAAGTCTTGAGTCTTAGAAATGCTGTTGCATTTGGTATTCAGCCCTCTAGCCAGGGTATGGGGTAAGCGTGGGGAACAATAACAATGATTTAAAAGGCTGGAACTATAAATAAACAAATAACTAGTTTTGAGTATGAAGTAACTAAAGGCTTGTGTGCTCCATAACCTGCAAAATGAGCACATATGGGGAAAAAACTCACTTACCCATAAAAAGTACTTGTGCTATTCATAGCTTTCCCTGCATCCCCCCCCAAAAGATGTTTCAATGAAGTTAAAATAGTTATGTGGAATAGCTTTTGTCAGGGACAGTAGAATAAGCTCAGAAATAGGACCTGGTACGGGGAAGTTTCTGATGGGATGTTTTCATGAGGCTCTTGTACTAACCTATTCTTCCTTGCTGGTGTGAAAATGTGAAGTATGCAGGTCATTCTTTCTTCCTCTGCTGAAATTTAATTTGGAAGCTGAGGGAGAACAATAATATTTACTTCTTGAATCTCAAATTGTGCATAATGCAAAAGGGCTTATCATTATGCTTACATCTGAGTTTCATCTGTAGAATGATATGTCAGGAGTTGATCATGTGAGACACCGACTGCTCCTAACTTATACTGCCAGTGGTGAGAAGCTGTTGGCCAGGACACTGGTCACCTCATAGACTGCTTGATGGAAAACGAGTAGGTATTTCTGATGTAACCATTTGATTCTACCTTCCTCCTGCCCCACCAGTCCATGCTAAGGGGTGTATACAGTAAGCTCACATGATCTCCGTGCTTGCATTATGTGAAGTTGTGGCTGTATCTGTCTATCATTGAAAAGGAGCCATTCCCCCCCTTTTACTCCATCTCATTTTCTGTGTAGCTTCCTTTGCCTTTCTCTGTTCTAAGCATCTAAATTGTCAACTACAAATTGGGTAGGTGGAGGGTATGTCTTCTGTCATTGTCTTTTATTCTGGGGGCTTAGTGCCTCTTGCTGGTGCTTAAGAGTGGTAGATGTATTTTGTTTCTAGAAACCAGCACCTTTGTGTGTGTAAAAATATGTCTTTGGCTAGAAGTACCAAATAACTGGTTTTGAACAGCAACAAACCCGAATTCAGATATTTCCTGCTCCAGAGAGCTCATTTGCAAATGACACTGGTTTCCTCATAACCTTCACTTAGTATCCTTTAGTCTAAAAATTAATTACTGCTTATGCAAGATTTCAAGGACGAGTATTTTACTTATTTTTAGCAGGAGGCTGACAGACTTTTTAAAGACTGTGATTCATGTGATAGTTTATAAACAAGAATTTTTGGCTGAATGATGAAACATGTAAACAGTTTACTAATGGTCAGATTTTACGTGTTACATATTTCAACACACAGATTATTGTTCTTAAAGAGCATAAATATTCATGTAATTTCTCCCCTGTCCCTTTAGGCCATTGGTGGTGTGGGTTTTTTTGTTGGGTTGTTGTTTTTTTTTTTAATGGATCAAGAATTGTTCAAAAGGGCGTGTAAGGTAGTACAAATTGAGACATACTCATGTGCTAGCCATCTTTAGGTCCCTGAGGCAGCACAAAGCTCTTTGTGCTGCGTATGTGTTCTCCCTTCAGAATCTTTTCAGGACCAAACCATTTCTGTCTGCTCATTTCCTTACACTGATCAAACAGTTTTGTTTTCAGTGTCTCAATGGCTTCAGAAATTATACTTGAAAGGCTTGCTTGTTTACCTCATTTGGTTTTATTCTGTCAAGGTTAGTAATGCATCATTTCTGAAGAAAACTGTTTTAAGGTTTGTGGCACAGCAGCTTTGGAAAGAGTAGGTCCGTGTGTGAGTACTCCTTGGAGAGACTTCTCATCAGAGCAGTTAAAAAGGCACTTGTTCAATATGATTCATCTTAAGAGTTTTGATATAGAAAAATAAATATAATTGTAGCTTCTCTTTTTTTATAATACCCAAGGCTTACCATCTCTACAGGTCTAAGGTGCACCAGCAGAAGAGAAGGCCTTTGTGGTAAGCTTTGGGAACTGTGTCATGGATGATGGGTCCTGTTGTGTTTGCAGGGGAAAGGGAAAGGACTGCCTTTACCATATACATTTGTAGAACTTGGCATGTGATCATATACTGTGGCAAAAAGCTCAGCGTGGAGGACAGCAGAGCCTCCAAACTTTCTGACTCATGGATACCCTTGATGTTATGCTGGCAGATTCTTTTGGACTCTTGGGTGGTGGATTTTTTTTGTTTTTGTTTTTCTTTTGTTTCTGAGTTGTTCTTAATCTTTCTCCCCATGTCATCTTCAGAAACCAGTGAGGCAGCTGTGCATACCTGTTCTTGAAGATGGTGAGACAGAAATCAGAGATGTTTCTGTGGAAAAAATATTAAAAGGATAATGAAAGCAGTTACCATTAGTGAATTTATAATATTGTGCTGCTTTAGACTTAACAGAAGTATTAAGTTGATAAGGAATTTAAGTGGCACCGTTTCAGTCACCTTCTCGGTGTAGTGAAGCTTGTCACAGATTCTGTCTGTACCAAACTATTTTTTTGATACTGAACTGAGCTAAAACAGCTGGCAGGAGTCTGAAGAAGAGGGCTTTCCAGTTCGCATGGCTGCAGAGTCTTGATAAATGTCTGGCTGGCAGATTGTATTGCTGTAGCAAGGGTGGAGACTATCTGCTCTGTGGTGTTGCCTGTTCCTTTGCATTTCAGGGTGGTAACTGGAATTGAAAGTGGTCTTTCTGTGGTTGTCTTTTTTATGTGTAAGTTTTTTTTGGTTGTTGTTGTTTGTTGCTTTTTGTTACTGTTTGGCAGGTGATCTGCAGTATGATGACAAGAACTTTTGTGGTCCTTTCCAAGACTTGTTCAACTCTAAGAACCAGAATTGTTCTTTCTGGCTGACACTGAATTCATTTCTCCTACCCCTCTTTCATCATTTCTCACTTTACAAGCTGTTTGAAGATCAGAGTTTGACCGTGTAAGTAATCCCAAGAGGGTGCAGATAAAGTCTTAAGAGAATTTGTCAGTCAACAGGAGGATTAGAAACCGTATTCTAAAATGTGCTGGGGAAATAGAAAACTGAATATTCAAGAGGAGGAAGGACATGTCAAGATGGAGAGTTTCTTCTAGAAGTTTAAGATGACTGCAAGAACATTTTTACTAGCTCTTCTATTTTTCTAGAGGAGTAACATCTGCCACAGTTAAGGGAAGGCTCCATTTTAAGAATTTCCCATATTCATGGGTTACAGACTGACTTGGCATAGCTGGTAGTTGATGTGTGGAGTACTTCAGTTTAGAGTCATTGATTTGAACACAGCCCTGGTCAGCAGTGGAAGAAAGCTGTTACCATGGGAGTTTTTTTTAATGAAGTGAGCTGGCAATTTGTCGGGCTCTTAGGGCATGAAATTCTGCAAAACTACCATAAATGGTGCTTGGAGTCAAAGAATTAAGCAGGTGTCAATGATAATCCAAAGAAATGAAGTAAGCGTACAGGGAGTAACAGGCATTGAGCACTCATGCTTGTACAGCTGATAAATCATGGAATCATAGAATCATATCAGCTG
>NW_009694735.1:0-5755 GCF_000703405.1 Apaloderma vittatum
TATTCGAAAATAGCTCCTAGGATTTACAAGTAATTTTAGGAGAAGAAAAATGCTAAACACTTGATTATTTTTGTTTTTCCCTAGGTTTTTGCTGCAGTTAGTTTCTTCAGCATCTGTTCTAGATCACACCCCTGTCCTTCTAAATGTAGTGGAGACCAACCCTTTCAAACATCTTACCCATCTCTCTCTGAAGTTCCTACCAGGAAGTGATGCAGAGTTAAAGAAGTTTTTAGCCAGCTGTTTGAAATGCCTCAAGGTAAAATGAAGCCTTGTCACAGCTGCACTAGGCCTTGACGCCGTGTGTGCTTAAGCATTCTTTTTCAGTCTTCATTGTCAAAAGTATGTACCAGTTGGTATGATCTGGTTTATTTTTTACTCTAGCTCATATATATCATCACTTGCAGCTATTTGGGTGCATGTTCTAATGTTACTATTTGGGTGCATTTTACTGTTACTATTTGGGTGCGTGTTACTGTCACTCTAGCAGTGCAAATACTTTGTGTGTGTCCAGCTGAGTGCTGTAACTTGAACTGGCAGAAACTGGGCTGTTGGACCCAGGCAGCGCTGCTGAACGCCTCATGGCTCTGTGTCACAGCCGCGTGCCCACTGGCCCTGCAGCTGCCAGAATAACGCACTGTAACCTTTCCGTCTTTTGTGGTGCAGCGGGGCTTCGGAACGCGTGCCTGCATGTGCGGTTCTAAGGCTTTGGGGGCTTCGAAGGGCCCGTGGCTGTAAATTGCAAATGAGAAGGAGAGGCTGATGCAGGGAGCAGCACGTCAGCTTTCAGTTAAGGAGAGAGCGATGGCCTCATGGTTTGACTGTTGCCAGTTTCATAGCCTGGGATTTGTGTGTCCCCTGCTGTTACACACTGCTTATAGGCACCTCATCAGCCACTGTAGTAACATAACTTTACAGTATTTCACTGGATTTGTTGTTCATGCAAGTCCTTTGGAAATGAGTATTTCTACGGTACTATTTCTTTATAGAAACTTGGCAAGAATTCAGGGTTTTTACTTTGTGAGCTAATGCTTTTCCTTTTAAAATTATTAATTATATCTTATTCAGTATAAAGTTTATTTAGTAAGATGATTTTTCCACAAATATAATGGGTATGTGGTTGTTTAGGCAGGGTATGCTCATAAAAAGGAAGCTAAATAAGACTCGTATTTTGGGAGCTAAAGATTTGATTTGATGTCAATTTGTACGCAGGAAGACAAAGTGATGTTGGAAGAAAAGCTTAGAAAAACTGAAGAGGATCTTAGCAGACAACTGAGCTACACTCAACAGGTAATATAAATTTTTAACTTCCCTGTGGACTTTTTTTAATCTGTGAAAAAGGTACCTTCCTGTGGGCTGGTCACTTAGCCATGGTAATTGATTTGAGGGTGAGTGAAAAGAAGGGAAGTAGCCTCGTGTAGCTTGTCTTGAGGATGAGTAAAGTGTGCAACTGAAAAATAAAATTTAGTTCTTGCAGTACTAAACCAGAATTTTATTTTGTACAGAGGTTTGCACATGCACATACAAATTGTATACTAAATATACGATAGGGTGACGATAAATACACTACATATTACATGAATGGCTGGAAATGCCTGTATTTGGAAAAATTGTGAAACACCGATAAATAAATCAGAAGTCTTGGACTTCATGTGACTTACTGCTTCTTGCTTTTTGCAGTCAGCCCGGTAATGACATTTTTTTTCAAGATGATGATTTGAGTCAAATTCTAGAATTATCAAGGTGACTTTTTTGACTACCATGAGACAGAAAAATTCCATTAGAACTCCTTTCATGGAGCTTTTTGGAATGGAATACTTGTTAGCCTCATCTTTAAGGAATAGTAAGGAACAGTGTTGACTGAAATGCCTGAATTTTTAAAACTCTCTGTGCTTTGTCAAACAGAGCTTGTCCGAGAAGAGCCGAGAACTAGACAAACTGAAAACCGAATGGACGTCGTACACTACAGCTCTAACAAACAAACACACGCAGGAGCTGACAAACGAGAAGGAAAGAGCTCTCCAGGTATGACAGCAGGAAAGAGCTGACGATATCCTTGAATGCAAATGGCTCCTTGGCTTAGTTTTCAGTCTTACTGAACAGCTGCTTAGTTTCTTTGCTTCTCATAGGCACAAGCTCAGTACCAACAACAGCATGACCAACAGAAAAAGGAGTTAGAAAATTTGCATCAGAAGAGCATTCAACAGCTGCAGAACAGACTCTCAGAACTCGAAGTCATCAATAAAGACCTAACAGAAAGGAGATACAAGGGAGACTCCACAGTCAGGGAACTGAAGGCAAAGCTGTCTGGCCTAGAAGATGTACGGCTCACTGCTCCTTTCCATAACCACACTTACTGGTCTGTAGAGCACTAACACTGCCAGCCTATGGTCTATAGAAAGCATGGAATGTTAAGGTTGTTCAGCTCCTCTTCATTCCATGTTATGCTTGCTATTCAGATATGTCTGTTTAAATTACAATTACAAGCTTTATGAAATTTAAAAAAATAAAAATTTCCTTCCCCACATTCTAGGAATGCCAAAGAGCAAAGCAGGAGGTGCTGTCGCTGCGGCGGGAGAACACTACTCTGGATGCGGAATGTCATGAAAAGGAGAAACTTGTTAACCAGCTACAGACCCGGGTTGCTGTGCTGGAACAAGAGATCAAAGATAAAGATCAGCTGGTTTTTAGGACAAAAGAAGTATTAGATGCGACACAAGAACAAAAGGTTACTTTGAGTTTCAGAATAATTTTCTCTGAAGCTCTGTAGAACTTTCTTAATTACAGTCTCTGTAGATTAGCTGCTGACCAGTTTTTACTAGCTAGCAAGCTTTCAAATGTGGTTAAAAATTCTAATTTATGGCATCTAAAGTATACTGGATTCAGTTTTACAAAGGTCACCACTGCTTTAATACTGTGCTGGTATAAAATCAGTGGTACCTTTTGTAAGCAAAAAAAGGGTGAATTGAGATCCTGTGTAATTTGACTGAAAAGCAAGGCCTGAATTTCTTGTAAGGATTAGCTCTCAAAGAATTACTGAGGTTTGACTCAAAATCATAAGAGATGTCTATCATGTACAGTATTTTTAATCTTATTTTAAAGGTGATACTGGAAGAGAATACTGAGAAGAAACAAAGTCATATTGAAAAACTGGAGACAACAATTAAATCGCTGTCAGCTGAACTTCTTAAGGTTTGTTTGAACATGCCATTAGCCTTATGAAATGTTTTCCTTATTTTTCAATGTGTTAATTTTGATAATATCTGATTTATTCTTTGAATAGGCTAATGAAATTATCAAGAAGTTACAAGGAGATTTGAAAACTCTAATGAGTAAATTAAAATTGAAAAATACAGTAACAATTCAACAGGAAAAACTACTGGCAGAAAAAGAAGAGAAACTTCAGAAAGAGCAGAGAGAACTGCAGGAGATGGGACAGTCTCTTCAAATGAAAGACCAGGAGGTATTGTGAGAAATATTGTGTGATATGTTCACCCTCGGGCTTGTCAATGCTGAACAGATGCAGCATGACGATTTTGTGTGCTTTAGCTTATTTGCAGCAATAAGGTCTTAAATCTTACTCTGGAATAGAATGTAATTTTTACTTCTTAGATAACACATTTATTTAAGCGTGTAATCAGCTTCACATTTTTTTCACGTTAAATTGATTTGGAAGAGCCGTCCATCCACACGGAAGATAAGTAAAATTGCATTAAGCGTGCAGAGCAATAGAATGGATGAATTGGCACGCGTCGGAGGGCGTGTTCACGTGCAAGTTGGTGAAGGAGGCAAGAACAGGGTGAACTTTTTCTTCCATTACGTATATTCCCCTGCTTAGAGTCCTTACATTATTTAATCAAGGAAAAATGAAGGTTGGAAGTGTTTCTGGCTACCACCTTGTTGAAACCCTAGTTAAAAGTAGGGCTTATTTTAAAAGAATTGTCATACTGCTTTTGCAACTTTATGGGTTCTTTTTAATTATTTTTTTTCCTGTAGTTTGTGACTGCAGTAGCTGCTGATGGTGTTATTATTCTGGGAATATTACAGGTTTGCAAGCTACAAGAACAGCTAGAAACTACAATGCAGAAACTAGAAGAAAGTAAGCAGTTACTGAAAACCAATGAAAACGGTAGGTTTGTACAGTTTAATTTTTTCCTCTTCAAAAATTAATGATCTAGCAACTCCTGAAAATTAATGGAATCAGTAATATTGCTTTACCTGTGTGGAGTTTTTTTTGTTTGTTTTTTTGTGTGTTACAAAAAAAGCTCTAAGTGTTGTTTATGGAAAATAAAGCTTCTGTCTGCAGTGGGTGTGCAGCAGCCTTGAGCTGGGAGCCTTTGCCGCTGGTGCCTGGGGCAGCGTGTGGGCAGGGGCTGACCTGCGGGGAAGAGCAGAAAGGGGCTGTCGGGGCCGAGGCGGCAAAAAGGGTCTTCATGAGAGTGGGGCTTCCAGTGATGCTTACATGAAAACCAGCCCAGCACACCCACCTGTTGTTTGAGGAAGGGCCACTTGCAATTTTAAACAGCCCGTAAGAGGTAGGAAGTGAGCTTTGACCTTTTTCTTCTCTCCTCAGTGATCACTTGGTTAAACAAACAGCTGAATGAGGTTCAGATGGCCAAGAAGCTGGAGACTCCAGCCAGTGCCCATGCTGGCGTCCGGGCTGCCCTTTCCCCTCATGGTGTGGTAAGATACAGCTATAAATAACGTGCCTAGAGTTTTGGGTGAGCGTTTTGGTTGGTTGGTTTCATTGTGTGTTTGGCTGGGTTTTTTTTTTTCTAAATAACAACAAACACCTTGGTGGGTGCTAATTGATGCCCTGACCTTCTAAGAGAGAATTTTTAAGCTCTTACTTATGAAATAAAGAAACCAGTGCAGAGTTAGCTTGGAAAAGATGAAGTGCAGGGTAAATGGGAAATACAAAAGCAGGCATTTTTATGTTGTGAGATTAACTTCCATGCTAATTATCTTTGCAGCAGTTGAAAAAGGAAGTGTACTATTTGAATACTCCTGTTAGTGATAATTAGAGATGTGAAAATAAAGGGTAGGAACCATTGCCTGCTGTGTTTGCTGAATGCCCTTGTTCCCTTGGTGCCTACACCTTGTGCTGCCCCTGTGTACAGGTGGCTGTTGTCACCTGGCAAGTGCTGGGCTGCCTGCTCTGTAGAGGAAGGGCATATTCATGCAAAGAGGTATCTGATTTAGAGCTAGATACATAGAATAGTTCATCAGTTACAGGGCGTGGAGATTATTATAAGCTTATAGTTATTAGCTCACAGTGTGTAACTAAGATGTAAAAAGTTACAAGTTTTCCTTAAGAATGCGTATCTGGGTAAAATAATGTTTTCTTTCCATCAGGAAGACTGAAATGAGCGTTAGCTTTGTAATAGCAGTTAGGTGTTAACTTTGTGATTTTGAATCTCTACAAACAGTTCCTTAGAGAATAACTTTTCCTCCTTTATGGGCGTATTCTGTTTGTCTGACAGCCTGACCGACCACCCTTCCCCAGCGCAGGAATCGGGCACCCCCCTTCTCCGCTGTATCCCTTCCACAGCTTGACAGACCCAGCGCACAGCAGAAGTGTCAGTTCCCAAGGTCCAGTCCCAAAGGTGAGCGCTCGGGCAAGGATGTGATGGCACAAAATACCAAAGCTTAACATTTTCAGAAACGCTTTAGTAGAGTACTAGAATATACAATAAATACTTAGACATTTTGAGTGTTTGACAAACTAAGTGTTTATACAAACACTATATATAAATAT
>NW_009694736.1:0-5083 GCF_000703405.1 Apaloderma vittatum
AGACAGCCCCGAGTGTGTGCAAGCGCGGCTAAAACGCACCAGCCCTCAGACTGGCCCCGTTGTGCTGAAATGCTTAGAAACCTTCCCCCAGCGCCGGCCTCTTTTCAGTACAGCTCCTGCTCCGTCTCCCTGGGACAGCTCTAAGAGATCGATGCACATAAATCTCTTCCACAGTTCAGACAACTTCTGCATCACATCTTGTGAAAATATTTTTGCCTCAATCCAGACACATGCAGTTTGCCATTTCCCCTTTGTCCAAAAGCTCCGTTACCGAACCCGGCTGAGATACCCAAGGTGCTGCGGCATCATCTTCAGTAAGCCCGCATTTTATCCTGTTATCTCTTCATCTGCAACCATGAGTTATCCTTGTACTACGGATTCCCTAATCTCTCTGACTACAGTGTGCAGCTGCCAGCCTGCATTGCTCATGGCCTTTACCAAGGCCTGATCCTGAATCACAAAACAGGCAGCAAGGACTGAACTGGAAACAGCTAAGTCAAGTAGGTGTTCTGCCTTCAAGAGGTGGCTTTGCAAAAGCTGAGATAACCCATTTTCTCAAAATTGCTAGCCTTTATATCAACTATTGTTTTCAACCTGCGACTCCTCATCTGATGGATGCAGTGACACTATGCCAAACGCTTGCTGTTAAAAATACCTCAGCTTCATTCTTGCCACCGCAAATTGCAGACATCTGCCATTCAAGCACCTCATGTCAGAGCACTAATAATTACCACAATGGCAACTCAACATCACTCACAAAAAGCACTATAGCCTCAAATGCTAATGCTTTTATCTCACATGCTATCTGAAACAGTGAATTACTGCATCTATCAAAAAGCATTTATGTAAAATTACAGCTATTAACATGGAAAAAAAACTTCAGATCATGAGGAAGAGCAACGTTGGGTGGACAACTGTATTCCTGTGGTAAATCTCTGTGGTTGCACAGGCTGAAAATAGAACAATACTGCAGCTCTTCTGCATGTAGGAAATAGCCATCTATCGATCCACAAGAAGAGGAGCTCCATCGACTATGCTTTCTGGAAAACATTGATTGGGAAGAGAGCGATGCCTGGTGACATGGAAAGATACTTCTGTGGGGTGAAGAACTGAGCGTACCCTGTGACTTGAACAAGAACTAGCCACATGGACAGTTGGTAGCAGTCACTATTTTTAGGCTGCTGCAATTATAACAGTACCTGAGGCTACCAGAACAAGTTCTGTGTGAGCTTTAATTACACTATACTTTTTTTTCCACTGGAATTCCCACTTCATTCAGCATGTGAGATAGGAACTCGACTAGGATTGCAAAATGAAACAGAAAAATGTTTGTTGTTTTTTTTTCCTCTCCTGGGTTTTGAGTCTGATTGCTCCCTAAATATTGCTTCAACATTCCTTTCTGTTGCTTCAGAGCTTTCTACTCTATTTGTAATCTCTTGCCTTTTATTTATAAAGCAGTTTACCATATAAATTTAAGCTGGTACATACACACAGCAATTCACTGCCCTCCCCTGTCCTTCTGGCCCCTCACACCAATTTTTTGCACCACCATTAAGCAGTTGTGTGACTGTACCATACACTAGACTGAGGAAATGATACTACTAAAAAACTAGCCTTTTGTTTTGCTGGCTTAGTTCGGTTACTCTGGTAATGTCTGCTGTGGGGCAATGTAAGTGCGGGAGGAAGGAAAAGGAGCATGCAGCAGGACTGTTTCCTTCAGAAGCTTAACTGAAAGCAGCAGATCATGAATCTTGTGACAATCTTCAGGTCAGGAAAACTAAGACCTGATTCTTGACAACTAAGCAACTAAGACTCCGTAACATACACAGGAGACTGACACCTGAGGCAAAGATCAGACTATGGGAACATCCTTCAAAACTTTACAGAAAGAGAATACAAACTGCTGAGCTCAGATGTTAAACTTTCAAACAAGTACTTAAGGGATATACACAAGATATAACCCCCAAACCAGTACAGAACTATTCTGAAATGCAGTTAATTAGTTACTGATCTAATAACCTGAGAAATCTGAGTTTCACACTCAACCTACACACTTGCCAAGTGATCTGGCAAGTTCAACAGTGGTTCAAGAAACACCAGCCCTACTTGATTTACCTACGTATGTATGTATATATATTAATCATCTTATATTACAGAAGGGATACCACAGCAGAAGCTAGCAAAATGTGATGATAGAGCTTGATTGAAGTAACATTATGTATGTGAAGTTTCATCTTCCACCAGAACATCCTTCTCATCTTTAGCACCACAGCATTCTCCTGTTCCATACTTAACAAATTTGGAATGCTTAGGCATGTAAGGGTGAGAGACTCTGGCCATTTCACATGAGGAAAACCTCACACTACTAACTTTTAAGCATAAAGTGCTTTTCAATTTCCCCCTCTTCTCCCCTAAGAAGCGTCTACCTCTCTGATTCCAGGTGCTACAGAACTTGGGCTTGCAACTGTGGTCCCACACAATCACAGAGAAGTTAAATGAATAAAATAATGCACACATCTTCCAAAAGATTAACAGTAGAAAACTAAAAATGACATACTCTGCTTTGCAGTCTTGCACTCTTAATTTTTACGTATATATATTCTTACAGCATCATACCTTAAGCAATGGAGGCATCAAATTAAGAAGCATTTAATTCCTTATCTAGGCTTAGGTTTTAACTGTTTGCTGTTGGAGTCTGCGACCTCTAAACATGCAACACGCTACGTATCAGATGGTTCTTCTCACCTTCAGGGTTCACGTTTCATTTGTGCTGTATATAAATAATTTAAGTGCTTTTTGGTTCATACAGAGTGGCATGCTTCATTATGAAAATGGAAGGAACTTAGAATGGTTCCCTGTACATGAAATACTGAGAGACCAAGTATGTTCATCAACCATGTGGCTTAAGAACAACTCTTTATTGCCAAATGTGGGATCTTCAATCAGAACATACAATGCACAGAGAGTCCCGGTAACAAAAAAACACCTTACTACTTAAAACACTGAAAAGGATGTAATTTAATCTGCTCATAGAAACATGTGCACAGTTCCCCTATATGCTGACACACTGCAGTATCAAACAAGTGGAAACACCTACAAGAAAGGCTTCTGGCAGGGTAATTGCTTGAGCAAGAGCATGCAAGCAAAACAGTTTTTACCTTTTTTTTTTTTAAACTAACATCTGCCAGAATAAGATACTACCAACACCTGCTTTCAGCATATGCCTTAGGTGTGACTTCCAGGGAGTGGAATTACACTGGATATAGATTTCATGTAAAATCATAATTTTTACATAAACTACATGTCCTCTCATTAATCGCTCTGCTTCAGCTTTCTGTAGAGCCTCAGCACCATACCCTTCCAAATCACCTCCCAACAACCTTTTTTTCCAGCATCTCACAGTAGTGCTGATGTTGCAGAAGAAAATTTATCTTTCCTATCTAGTCTCTAATAACAGGTATTGCAGTCTGGCTGAAAAGCGTGGCAGAACTGTTCCCCTCATTCTGAGCAAGACACAAATAAAAGGACTCTCCACGCCGCGTCGGCTTCACGCTGAGACCATTCCGAAATGGCCAAAAAACCCCAGGTTAACTCTGGGATATAGGGAAGGAGTCACAGGCTTAAGGCATTTTACCTTGCAAGTTCTCAAATCAGTTGCAAATATGACCTTAAATATTTGCAATCTTCAAGACAGCATAAAAGCCACTCAAGGAATGCCATCTACTTGCATGGCACCATAACTTTATTTTATTATGCTGTTCAGACACCCATGGCAGCACACACAGTCTTGTATTTAGCCACGACTTCAGTGTGCACACCAAACCAGTGTGAGAAAAGGTACTTCACTTGGTACTTTTAACCATTTTCCACTTCTCGCGCTCTTTTCAAATCCCTCTGCTAATTTCTATTCTGCTTCCTCATCAAGATATGTGCACCTCTAAGGATCTCTGACCTTTTCAAGTTTGATACTTGTCTGCCCTTAGAAATGACAGAAAAGTGAGGCGATTAAGTCTATTACGCTAAAGCCTCTCTGAGTGGTTTTCTACATCTGTGATTGCTTCTCTGATCCCTGAAATTACCCTTGAAGCAGTTACTGGAGCCAATTTCTTACATGTCTAATAAAAGCTTTTGCACTCATGGTGTCTTTCATATTATCTCTCCTCATCTAGTGGACTCCTATGCATTCTATGTTTAATTTTACAAAACACTGCATCAGCATGTATATTTTCCTAAATATAATGATCTTTACAATTAAAGTTCAGTCTTCAGGAGAAGAGACTTTAAGCTACACACAAATATAAATAAAGTATATACAGGAAGGCAATGTACCTTTGTAGTCTAGCTTCAAGTGCTGACTACTTCCAGTCTTTAACATTCAAGAAACTGTTTCCACTGCATTTGGTCATGCTAAAGAGACAACTTCTCAACAGAGCAGAAGAAAATCTTTACATGGAAATTACTAATGGACACAAAAACGTGTAATAAAATCACGTCAAAAAATGAGCTCAATTGTCCTCTGAGAGAGAGGGAGAAAGAGAACATAAAATTTAAAGAAATATTTTCCCAGTCTTTCTTCAGAAAGAAACTGAAGGAAAAAATACCAGCCTGGCTTTTTAAAATCCTTACATCCAGATCCTCAGGGTTCCCAGGAACACATACAGTAACTCAATTCATTTTGCAGAGACAAAGAATATCAGCTTTGTTTGTTGTTCTTAGCGAGCATGGTAAGAGCTAGCCTTTTAAACCTTCACTTCCCCCCTCCCTCTTCTTTAATTTTAGATGAAGTTGAAGATGTAGAAACTGGAAGAGAGACAAAGAAAACCTTGGGGTCAAGTTTCTTGGGAGCTTGCTTCCGTTTAACATAAAAATAACATTGAATTCTAGCAAAGCTTTTTCAGTTTTACATTTTCACACTGCCAGTTCTAGTCTGCTGTTAGGATAGTCAGTTCCACCACCATATTTAGAGGCTAACACACCTGCCTTTAAGGATTTATCTCCAGCTTTGTTTCACAGTAATGTTTTGCCAAGCATTTGTGCGACGCACTATCCACATGTATGTGCTGATATTCTGGGCTTAGAATCA
>NW_009694737.1:0-3082 GCF_000703405.1 Apaloderma vittatum
TCCTCTCCTCTCTTTTTTCTCTCTTTTTTTCTAAACTGCACCATATCAAGTATGTTGTTTTTGAACCAAGACTGTGGAGGAATTTGAGAAAGGACATCATCATGTCCTGAACTTTTTCTTCCACATTAATTTATGCATCCTTGGCCTGATTTTTCAAGCCTTTTTTGGTCTAGAATTCCGGTTTGTACCAATTCTGTTTGAGATTTGCCTTCAGAAACTTAAATCTTGATGTTCTCTTTTACTGAACTTTGGAGTTAACGTCTATTTTTCTTTCTGATGTATTTTTAATGGTAAGGTACAGGGGAAATGATTCATAATTATACAACAAAATATGAAGCAATTATGTACAATAGCAGTATCAGGTGCACTAACTTAGGGCATTAGCCTTATCTGGGGGGAAAAAAAAAGAAATCTCAAAATGTGTCTTGAATCTCCGCAGACTCTTATTTTCTGTCCTGTCCAACTATTTAGGGGAGTAAGATCTGTCTTAATTAAAATTTACTGCTTATTTCAGAATGAATGGGCTGAAAGCTATTTTCCTGTCCTCCTAATGTCTGAGCTGTTTATGTGCTTGAGATGGCTAAGTGGTAGTCTGAAAATTGCAATAAGATTAGTTATTACTAAGGGGACATAATGTACTGTTTTGTTACAGTGGAACTCTGAAAATACTTAAACTAACTCTTAACAAGAGAAAACATTCATCGTTTTATCTTTTTATTCTTAAAATTTTACTTAACTGGGTTCTGTAGTGAGTTTTCCGTCATAAAATGAGTACTAAAAAGACATCTTCTGATACAAATTATTTTCTTTTATACCTTTAAAATCCAGAATCACTGCCTTGAAGATTTGGAAGCTACAAAGGTCAAATATAAAGTTGATTCCAGCCAAATATTGCTCTGACTCTATGGAAAGTTTTTAAAAAACTGATCTGCTGCTTTTTAGTTTAGCAGCACTTGTGGGTTGCACCAGTAAATTAGGATTATCAAAGTTAGTTACTTTTTGTTTCAATTAGTGACATTGGCCCTGTCATCTTCTAGTGACAGCATAATCATACCCTCAAGAAAAACTAATGAACACTATTTTAAACAGGTTGTCTAACTATACTAGCATGAAGAATTGTTTTGTGTAGTCTGTAACTTAAACAGCCACGTTTGTTTCAATAGGAAGGTGCAACATCCTAAATACATGAAGAATCTTGGAAACAAAGATTCAATATCAGTGTCTTTAGTAACAGAAAGGGAAATGCTGTATTTCCATTAATATATTCTATTGAGAAATTGAAGAGCCTTTGTATAGTGTAAATTAAGATCGAAGCAATGGTCTTATTTGATAATTATTCTGAAATTGTGCTGATTCATTTGAACACGTTTTTCCCATACTGAGTTACAGATGCTGAGCCAATTCTGGTCTGTTACTTCATATTAAATAGGCTTTTTTTTTTTTTTTTCAGAAGTTTTGTGGGTTACTCTTTTATTATATTTTATACTGCTTGGATTTCCACAAGTTTTGCTTAAACATGAGGGTGGGCAAACGAATTCCTTGCCATAATCTCATCCTGAACTAAATATGAGAAAGAGAAGGTAATAGGACTGCCTGAAATTGGATGTCATTCAGTGTAAGAGATCTTCCTTCAGGACATTTTCTTTGAGGAAGGTTAAATACCATAAACTATTTCAAATTTCACTTAAATATATGCTTTTTATTTTATTAATTGAAATATGTTTAAATAATTGTTAGTTAACTTCATTTCAAACTGCAAATCATGAGTAACATCAGGAACTTAAGTCCCTCCTTATTACAGAAGGAATTGTTGATATTCAGCTTTGCTCAGGAGTTGGCCTGGCTCTGTTGTCAGAAAGGCTTCAATATTGGAATAGAAAACTACTGAGTGTATTCCTGTGATCTGATTTTGAAACAACTCCTGCATTGTGTTCCCTGACAAAAGAGTATCAGAATCCAGCCAAGAATTTTAATAACATCTAGCTTGATGCATTTTGAACTAAAAGAGCTTGTGTTGCTAGGCATCAAATTGGTGATGCATGGAAAAATTGCTCAGTGCAACTATCATATAAGCCTGCATGTACAGTTCAGAAGTAGATTTTCTGGATGAGCCTGAAATCTAAAATCCTAGAAAGACCCATATATTTAGATCAAGTTTTATTTTCATTGTGCCCACAGATACCATGAGTTCATCATCTAATTTTATTTTTTCATTTAAAGAAAATGAAATTGAGGGAAAATATTAATCTTTTCAGCATGCTTAAATTAAAAATTCATAATATCTCCAACTTGCTTGCTGTGATCAGTGTGAATTAAGCAAAGTTTATTATCTATTAGAGAATAGGAATATTTTCCTCCACAGAAAATTAAAATACTATCCCTGCATATAATATGAAAGTATTTACTATTTGAGTGTTGTATCTATGACACACAATGCAGATCTTTCAAAAGCTTTGTTCATTCAGCAAAGGCATATAGGTGGCAGTGGGCTTGTAGTAATATACATAAAAATGCCATTTACTTTTAAACTTTTCAGTAACAAAATCTTTTCTTTCAAGAGTGTAAGTACCAAGGAATTTCTAAAAATACAGCACTTTTACCTTGAGATCTTTCCTGCACCATTTTTAGAATATATGTACCTAAACTCACTGATTTCTACAGACTTCCATGAAAGTCACACAGAGATTAGTTTCAGAGCTGTTCACAATGGGACTTTGTTCAGAAAAAAACAAACCAGGTGCTGAGTGCAGCGGTCAGTGTAAACAAGTGCATGGGCAGTTGTGGGCAGTTTGATTTTGTTTTGGTTTGGTTTTTATTGTTGTTGTTTCATTCAATTTACATTTTTTATTCAGTTTTCTTTTTTTTTCTCAAAGAACTCCATATAGAAGCATGTATCTTTGTGAGAGAGAAGGGACATGTCAATTATTATTTTAAGAATGCCATACAGCATTATAGAAGATCATTAAAGAACCTGAACCTTTTCTCTGTTTTATAACCAGATGGTGGCAACACAAAATCAAGTAACTTACAATGAGATCTTAAGTACTAAAATAAATCAATTACTTATAAAATAATAAATATT
>NW_009694738.1:0-7241 GCF_000703405.1 Apaloderma vittatum
TTTAAAAATATTTTTTTATTTAAAATATTTTAAATATTTTTATTAACAATTTAAATAGAAGAATTAAAATATTAAATCCACCTATTGCCATCAGCATCAGAGGTTAAGAACTGGTTAAAATTAGAATAAATATTTACATTTTGATTAAAATATATGCTGAAGGTGATATGGGAATTTTAAGTTCCACATGTAAAATGATGCATGAAGAAATGGTAATTCCTTAATTAAGTATAGGTCAAATAATGAAAACAGTGTAATGAAAAATGTGATCTAATTAGGTATGACCATTGTTTTTACATTCACTAACACAAACCAGAAATGTAAATGTATTTTGCTTTTCCCACAAAGGTTCTTCTGTAAGAGACAAATCCTCATGGAAAACCATGGGAGCTTCCCCACTAATTTCAGTGGGTCAGTTTCAACCAGAAGTATCTACCATTCTGGGATCTATCTAAATAAAGGAGGAAAATGTCACGTGGGTAAGTGGTGAGGTTACCTACAGCTTTTCCACACAACAGAAAACTGGAACAAGTGCAGATGAGGTGGGTAAATTTACCCTCAAGAACTGACTTGATTAACTCTAGCACTTACGTTCTGTAAATTAACCACAGTCAGAACTCATCAGATGCAAATGGCCCTGTCTGAAATTACTTAACAAATGGATCCTGTAAATATACATCACACTCTAGGAAAGCTCACTTACCTAGCATGCTTCTGGCTCACACCCACCTCTTCCCTTTGTGTGTAGAAATGAACAGTTATCACCTTCTGGATTGTCTCCAGAAGGTCAACAGATATTTTAGATGAAGCTCAGTTTCTGTAAGGAAGAGGTTCTCTCCTTCAGTCTCAAAGATAAAAATACACAAGGTCATTAAATTATGAGTAGTTTTTTTTAATTGCTCTAGAGCTGCTGGATGAAAGCCATGACCCTATTTATTGGTATGGTGGGGAGCTTCAACATGGAAGGAGGGTTGTCTTTGAAGGATATCACCCTGAGGTATATCCTCACAGACAAAAAAAGCTGTAATACAAAAAGACAACATAATTCCTCAGAAGATACAATTCACTGCTACCTTACATTATGATGTTCCAGAGCTAGCATAGGAACTGCAATCCCCAGATGACTGTCACTCATTCTTCATGAAAAGTCAGAGCATTCTGTTTGAATTATGCTTCCAGCTTGCAAATTGTGTCAAATTTAGGTATGAAACCAAAAGAAAAGTGTCTCAAGTTCCACCTACAGTAGGAACACAAGTTTCATGAGGTCTAGCACATTTATGAAAAACTGAAAACAACTTCAGGGCACTGCTTTTGTCTTTTGCTTCTTTACTCTCCAGAATCAAGTCTTTGGGTTTCCTCTGGCCTGCCTGTGTCTTAGGTTCGTTCCTCTGCATTTCTTTATCTGCAAGAGCTTTCTTTCACATGTACCTTCATTCTTCTTACTCATACTTGCCTCATTTGAGATACCACATACTAACTACAAGTTTAACTGGAAGTGAAAAATCATGGAATTTTGAGGTCTACACTATCAAGAAATTGAAAGCAGGGCAGAAATCACTGCTTCAATAACATTCAAATTACACAGTAATTTTTTTTTCTTTAAAATTATGAAGAGAACTGTAGAAAATAAAACTATATTAGGGGGCTTGGGAAATTTCATGGTGTTGTACACACTACATAAATATATCAATCAGAACATAAGTCTAAACACCTTATTCTGTGCAGATGGAGGTCTTAGTGACCCTGCTCCTGATTCATCCCACAGAACACTGGCATTTAACTGAAATGCTTAAAAAAGAAGCTTCTCATCTCGGGAGCTTTCTGCTATCACAGAGAGACACAGAAATACATTAGACATGCTGATCATCTTTCTGGGTAATCCTGATCCACAGGAGTCTTAATTGCAAAGAGAACTAAAAACACAATGTCCTTAGCTGTGATACCTTTGTCTAGTGCTGGAATTTGCTATGATAAACCCAAGTTATAGTATTTTGCCTAGAACACCTACTAGCAAGCATTGTAACTTCAGGAAAAGATTGTTAACATTACTGACTCCATTCAGAGCCTATTTATGCTTCATCTGGGATTAAAAGAGCATACGAATTTTAAGTGGCTGTTATGAACAATTAGGAACGACCGAGAGTGTAAAGAGATGTAGTTGGAACAAAAATATAGGCACAAAACTATATTGGAGGAGCTAGTCTTGACTATCTCAACACATAGCCAAGCCGTTAGTCAAACTGTTTTGCTAGGTCGGGGGACATAAAGACGGGCATGGTTATTTACAGAGAGCTCCTGTATTGCAGACTGTCAGCCTTGACCAGCTGACTTCAGGAGTTATGTACACTACCTATCATTATGAGTTATCTACACTCTTATCTTGTATGCTTTGGCAAAATATATAAAGTTATAAGAAATAAATCGTGATCAGGTTTGTCTCACAAGAACCTGGAGCAGTTGGGAAGAGAAAAAATTATGAAGAAGTCTTCTTAATTATTTGAGACAATCTCAAAGTTAATTTATCCTTCAGGGGATATTCTCGCTTCAACGGAAACCACAGTTGCTCCACGTGCGATTCAACCTCTCCTTGACAGCCTACCCCAAAACTAGTATGGACAAGCCACTGAGCTGGCTCATTCAAAGAGAAAGAACACGTGATCATGGAAGCAGATTCCCTGACACTTCCAAAATCTATACAGACCTCTGAAAATATGACAAATCTGTAAGTATAGTTACAGATGATCTACTGAGAGATTATCAGTACAGAAAATCAAACAAAAACTGATTAAAATAAATTGCAAGAGTAAGGACAAGACAGCACTGTGAACAAAGGTATAACCAATTTCCAGGAGGAAGTAGTAAAATTATTACTGATGTATCTCGGCACAGAAGTGGCTAACAAGAGTGCTGTTCAGTATGTTTAAGGAGTATCCATCAACTCAGCATCTATAAAAGTCATTTTGCCTTTCTGGGATTCACCAGTGGTTTTGGATTGGTCATATATTTCCTCTGCAATACTGGCTATGAACTGCTCTAGTGTTCCTTCATTCTTCACCACAAGGTCTAGCTGTGATGTTCACCCTGGTTTGAGCAGGGACTTGGACAACATGAATGCCAAAGGTCCCTTCTAATCTAAATTATTCTATGGTTCTAGAATGTTTTTAAGACTCACAAGATCACAAATGGATCAGGCTGGGAAAGTTATGTGATCTCCCCATAAACTAAAATCTTTATGGGCTAAATTCTATATTGGGTTACCATAATGCACTACCCCACTGAAGCCAACATTTTCAATGGATGTGTCCTCACACACTCATTGCCCAGAAGCTACAACTAGATCCACAAGAACATTAACCACATCCGTAAAAAATAAAAAGCCCCTGGTACACATGGAGTCCTATACAGGATGAAACTTCCTACCTAAAGGTAGGGACAGAAGTTTTCTGTCTCAGGGACAAAGTTTTCATAAACATTTTGCTTCTCAGTAAATGTCAAATAATCCCTTATGTGATACTGCATTATTCTGTTCTAGTGAAAGAAGGGCTCAAGCAATCAATTCCAGATCACCTGTTCTTCTCATGGAAAAAATGGTTACGAGGAGTTGCTTTTTCATTATCTGAAAACGGTCAATGATCATTATTAAAGGTTAATATTAACTAAAATCTGCACGTGTGTAATTTTTCTCCTCTTTTTCACTTTTAATATCAGCCACTTCATGTAAAATATATTCATCCTGGCAAAAATGAACCTCTGTTGCAAAGAAAGAATAAAAGATTAACAAAAATTTGTAAAATATTTTTAAAAATATATACATGTTCCTCTTAATGCTGATCCCATTATGTAACAGCTCTTACAATGTGTTCCTAGAATCATTTGGGTTAGGAAAAATTTCAGTCTGTAGGATTTCAAAGGCTATCTAAATCCAAGCCTCCTGCAGCATAATTTCACTAATCCTACACCACCCCTGACAGATAAGCATCTTGTTGAGTCTTGCATATTCCAATGATACTGGTTATAAAACAGCCCTTGGCAGCCTTTGCTATTGCATAATTGCTCCTACAAGGGCTGAGTTGACTTTGTTGAGTTTGAAACTTGGCAAATATCTTATTCTCTTTTTTGAGGAGTCACAAAAATATATCTAAATTTGGGATCAATTTCTCTTATAACCGAAACTAATTCTTACTAGCCATGAAAAACTTAGACTACCTTAGGTTGGTACATAATATTTTGAACACAAGGAAGATTATTGCTGTGAAGTTGTTGTGTTCTTCCACTACACCTTTATTTCTGAAAGTAAGCCATTTTTTGCTCTTTTCTACTCCACTCCTCCCTTCACAGCTCCTCCACACAAAAACCAGATTCAGTGGCTGAACCCTCAAACTGACAATAAATTCAGAACTAAAAAGCACAAAATTGTCTATTCATATTTCTCACCACCAGAGACCAAAGCTTTCTGATTATTCTTAAAATAACGGCTTTCCCCCTCCTGCAGAAGTTTAAGGCTATTCATTATTGTTATTTTCTTATTAGGTAGTGGGAATAATTGATGACATAAATAGCCCTTTGAATGTTCACAGACATAATCAGGTCTACTTCATTACATATCTTTAGATTTAAGCAGGCAGTGACAGTGTCTATAACGTTTTATTAGCTCAGTGCATATGATTTCTTTTTCTGCTATCAAAGCAATAAACACTCCTCAGACTAGAAAGGGGCAGTGTCATTCACAGCAACTTTCATACTACATACCTTCATTCAGATTAAATAACAGGGTACAGCTGATGAGCCATCTGAATTAATAAAACTCTCAGGGGGCAGAAGAAAGATACTGCCCCCTAGAATCTCTCCTCTTACTAGGAAATATATTTCACTTTTACTTGCATCTTTAATAAGAGTTGTTTACTTGACTGCTGGAAACATTTGATTAGTGTTAAGAATGTTTAAATTCCAATGTTCATAAAAACTATTTTGACCCCTCTGGAATATTAAAAATGCCCAACAAAGGCTCAGCTGCTATTTGTAATTTGCAGACTGAGAATTAATAAATGTTTCCAAGTGTTTTGTTGGTGAATTTCAGTGAGCATTGTTAAGAAAAGCAATGAGGGAAGATCCAAACAAGAAAAGGCTGTTGCTCTGAGCCAGCATGTTTTTCTGCCCTTGAATACAGGGGAAAAGCTAGCAATACATGAGGAGGGGAGGGAAGGAAAGCTTTTACCTTCATGGTACACAACAGCCCTTGCTGATTCTTAGATCTTTCTCCTATGCTTCCTAATAACATAAGCTCTCAATGTTTGCTCTGCTGCTTATATCAGCTCTGCAAATATATGGTGAATTAGCAAGAAGAATTCAAGGACATATATCACAATAAATATCCTATACACCCTCCAAACTCCTGAATCTATTTCAATGTCATGACACTTGGAAATGTAATTATTCAATTAAAAAAAAAGTGTAGAATTTATTCCTCGCTCTATTCTAAAGAAAATCAAACTTAAACTGAAGTTTAAAGTATTATTTTGGTGATTTGGGATTTTCCTCCCCCATTTCATCAAATCCTTGGTCAAGGAGCTTATTTTCTAAGTTAAAAAGCAGCACAGAGCTTGCAAGCAGAAAACTATGTTAATAATTAACTTGGACTAGAACTCCCTGTGTGTTGATGGAATCAAAGCACAGTGACTAGAAGAGTTGGTACTGACAATATCTCTACCAGAATAATATCCAGAAACTTTGTTGGTAGTGCCCAGGCAGCATATTGCAATCAAAATCTCTGCTTTTCCCATTTAAGCTATACTTCCAGCAGCTGATAAAAATGAAGCATCCTTGGTAAATGCTTTTTACATGTTTTTTATTAAACACAAATATCTAAGAAATTAATTTTCATTTGACAAGGATAAAATTTTTCTCTGCTGTTTGTCTACTTAATGCACAGCAATGCTGTGGTTCTAATAGTGCAAAACCTGTACAATAAAATGTCCATATCAACAACAATTGTATGTGAAGGAAACTTAAACAAGTAAAAACAAAATGTGGGAACACTTTTTGAAGACTCTACAAGGTATTTATCAAATTCTACAGACATGGGACCAACATATTTTCGCAAAATGCATTCTTTAATAATTTTCTCATTTCTTGACTCAGTAACAAAATGAAAAGGTAGGAGATAAACATTATATGAAGCCTTACCAATTCTCTCTCCTATCGTCAGTCATCATGACTAACTTCCAAGTCATGGTACGGAGCTAAGTTTCATCCCGCTTTTGCAAGAATTCAAATATGTTCCTGCTCTCAATGGAATCAATAAAGCTTTTATATTCATGGCGAGAAACAGAACTCTGCCCTACATCGCCATGCTTCAACATACCTATCTATAAATAAACATCCAGCGAGCTAAAGAATTCAATTAAGTTTTCATTTCTCTCAGTCAACTGTAGATCACAGAGGAAGCTCCAATGACAGCAAAGACAGATGATGAAAACCTGATCAATTGCTATCACTTCAATTTAGATAAAAAGTCACTCACTTTTCAGCTCTGCTTGGTGCCTAGAAGAGATTAGATTAAAACTAAATCAAGAGGGGAAAAAAAGATCTAAACAACAGCCAGAGAAAACCTTTTCCAGCTCTTCTAAGTGTTCTCAGTTAATCTTACCGTGTAAAGTTAGGCTACTAGCAACGGCTAAAAGCAAATTCCAGAAGGCTTCTGAAAGTTATCAGTGCTATTGAGCCTTCAGAGAAAGTTAAACTGATTGTTAAAGCCGTCCTCCTCTATGCTGGATTTTGGACTACATTAGAGAACTTTCTAGAACATGATTGGGGCAAACATTACATCCCTCTCCACGTCATCATTTCTGCAAAGAAGTTATCTTGTCATGATGACCACTGTGCATTAGGTGGTCACACAAGCAAATTTTTGCAGGACATCCTTGGGAAGACTGGGCAGATGCAAACAGGACTTTTAGTAGGGAATACCTCTACACTCACACAGTTTCATTTAACTCAGCCAACGTCTCAACACTTGCAAAGCTATGTACCACTCAACATGACATGACTCATATACATAAGTCAGCTGGCTGACTTGCACCACACTAGTGTAAAGGGATTGAAAGCAACTAGCTACAAGTATGGACAAGTCTTAAATTTCACAGCTGTACAGACTTTCAAAAGTGTTGTTTTGCCGGGGGGGGGGTTGTTGCTGTTGTTGGTTTTTATATTCTTGTATACATAATATAAGAAACTATAATATA
>NW_009694739.1:0-7035 GCF_000703405.1 Apaloderma vittatum
ATTAATCACAGGATGCTCAGCAGAGAATTCAAAAGAGCCTTTATCACAAAGTCTGAGGTATATGGGTAAACTATCCATCTGTGCAGCTCGGTGATTTGTGTAGTTAGGAAATCTAACCCTGCCCTCCCCCTCCAAAATGAAGAAAGTCTGTCTTTGCCCACTCATCTCCAACACTGCCTTGCTGTTAAAGGGGATGTAACACTGCCACGCTGCCCAACACTTTGATAATATCCTGATGAAACTGTGTAATCACAAAAATGACACAAGTAATCCACGAGGATCTGCAAAAGCCGTTATTTATACGGGAAAGGCTTGGCTGGTACTGACCTTCCCTTGTGTTTCTTTCTAGCCCAATGGCAGCTCGTCTGCACTGTAGTTATTAACAACGACAGTCCTATGAGCCTGATACGGTTAAATGATTTAGCACCTCCAGGTAAAACTTTTATACTGCATCTTAATTTACTACCCACTAGCGACCCTTCTTTTTTATCAGTCAGAACAGGGTAGATTAGATCTTCCATGTAGATTTTATGTTTTGTCATTTAGGAGATTTATGATCTTAGTTTCACCTACTGCATTCAATGAGGCAAAGCTGTGTAATAGTTGTCCTCTCGCAATGCACGAAACTGTAGAAGCAGGATGCTGGCTGAAAAGCATCAACCAGAATTCAAGTTTGTATAAATTCAAAAAGGAAATAAGCAGCACATTAAAACAGCAAGGCTCAAACAGACCCTACCACTACCCTGAGAAAAGCCAGGCAGGAATTTCCCAAAACATCAGACTCCCGCTGTGTGCCATGCTGGACAAGCAGAGCGTAAAAGGACAGTCTGCTTCCCAAACGTTTATGTCCACGAGACAGCACAAATGCAGGTGGGTCCAAGGTAAGGAAACTGCAACATAGGCTTGCCTAGAACTAAGCAAAAAAAAAAAAAAAAAAAAAAAAAATTAGGCAAAGGAAAAAAAAAAAAAAAAAAAAAAAAAAAAAAAATTCTGGCCAAGTGACAGTTTCTACAGATAAGGTGGAAATGAAGGGGGAGGTGGGGTTTGGTTTGTGAGGGGTTTTTGTTGTCATCTTGTTTTTTTAATAATAGAAACCTCATAACACCAAAATCTATTACCAGTAGTTTGAGCTGAGTACTTCACACATTTTGGTCCACAACAGCACTGGAAAATAGAGTTACAGAAGCATTCTCCTTGCAGAAACAAAACCCTAAAATTTGTATGTAAGAAACTGTTATCAACAATGAAAACAGTTGCATTGAAATCACATACTATAGCTCCTTAAAAAAAATAAATACAGGTGAATACAATGACATTTGCATATATGGTGGCCATAAGTTTATTAAATACTAAAGCACAAACCACATTAATCTTAATTTCAGCAGATAACTTGCAAGTACAGGTGTCTTATTTCCTCTGTGGCTATGTGTTTATGAAAATTTCCAAAGCTCAGTATTTTGATCAGCTAGCTAGCACATCTTCCCCAAAAGGGTTAATGAAAGCATTAGAGCATTTTTTTTTCCCCCCTCATTGCCAACACTTTCTCTATAAGGGATGAAAAACACGACAAGAGACAGTTGGATTGGGATGGCCAAGTATCTGATTACAGATAATATCCTCACTGTTTACTAAAGCCACATCTGAGCTTCCTACAAAGAGGTGAAAGAAAACAGATGAGCAGGTTGTAATTCACAAAGACAGGACTTGGCTTAATGAGAAATCTTGACTCCACGCGTTTAATCAAAATAAGCTAGATTATGAGCAGTAGGGCAGCCTAGTGTGGAATATGTACTATTAATCATACATCAAATACACTCTGGGAGCTTACTACTAAAAAATAAATAAATAAAGTAAATCACTATTCACTGACAAGTTTATCAAAAATTTAATCAAAATAAAGAGCAAGTATGTAGCTTAAAAAACGTGTTACATGAAACATTAAGGTTAAGTATAGCACCCAAAGCATTGAGTATTGCATACGCACATAAATTACGATACATTAAGAGCACACCTTTCAAGAACATAGATATGACAACATTAAAGTGAAATTCTACATCTGCAAAGTAAAGGTAAGAGTATCTCATAAACCATGAAACAAACCTCTTTACTAAAAACTAGGTGAAATTGAGAATATCTTGAGTCACCACACTTATTACCCAATTATTTTAAAATCAGAAACATTTGTATTTCACTTGGAAGTCCACTACCATTCTGAGTGAGACGTCATCATAATTTCATTTTAGAGTTATGCTCTTGCTTTGATGGATATGCAACTTGAAGTTATTGTCAGCACCCTAAACGCTGTAGGGGAGTAATGAATTTTATTTGGCTTCCTTCAGAAGGGAGATTTGTGTATATCTTTCCCCTGACCAGACAGAAATAAGTTAATGTATCGCAGTATGTGGGAGCCTACAGAAGTACCTTCTGTAAACTGCTGGTTCCTCATATGGACACTGGGCAGGTCTATCCCAAAGAAACGCGTGTTAGGAAAATACTTCCGCAACTAGAAGTGGTGTAATCGTATGAGAAAGTGCCGAGGCTGGAGGGGAGTGCAGAAGATTCTAGAAGCATGAATTTCTTTGAAAAACAGAGGCCTTGACCCACATTTTCAAAATCCCACCCTATTAAACTGCTTCCTCTGCCTTAATCACTGCAACCAATCAAAACTCCCTTTATCCTCAGTTTTCATACAAGCTCTGAATGCACCAAAGAACTTTCTTGGTTCTTTCCACATAATCGAGGACTTCAATTCCTAATTTAGACCAGAGCACAAGCACCATCTCGTCTGTACAATTCCTCAGGTAAGGCTAACTGTAATTCTGATGGATGGAAAGCACAGATGGATACGTAGATGCAAACATAAACGCTAAAAGTAGTGCTCAAACCAGTCTCTTGGTATAGCTGAGGGATCATTTTCAATAATGGTTCTGAGTAAAGTCAGAAGAAAAACTATTTTAAGTACAGCCCTTGGCAAATACCCATCTCACATTGCTCTTTTCCACAATACCATCCCACTATAACACTGCACCTCATCACAAGCAACATGTAAGCAAACTATTCACAGAATCACAGAATTGTTGAGACTGGAAAAGACCTCTGAGATCATCAAGTCCAGTCTATTCCATCTTATTCCTTCATGGCACCCCCTGCTATTCTAACCTAGCTTTATTTCACATAGCAACTTCCTGACCAAAACATACTTCTAAAGAGAGCTTAGCAACTGAATGAGAAACGCACTTTGTTAATATGGAATATGGAAAATATAGCAATTCTGTATCCGTGCAATCGCAGTAACATGGAAAATGCCAGTGGACACACGCCACCCTGTGCCACCTACGTGCTGAACCAGAAGGGCTGTGTCTGAAGTGTGAGAAACAGCTTAATATATCTTCATTGATTTTTTTGGCCTCCTCACCAAGACTCTCAACTCAGCTGCCAGAGGTTATTGCTGCCTTTTTTTTTTTTTTTTTTTATCATGAGCATCTATTAAGGAGCAAACTAAAAGTCATTGGCTTAGCGTATAAATATCACAGCAATGGTACGTTTTGGTTATCATTCACCAGGATCAAAACTCAAATGAGGGAAAAAGCTCTAAATTCCGTTATGAATTGCCAGAGATATCAAGGACACTTTTCACACATTGATTTCTCGGTGTTATTTACTTTACAACAGTAGGAATATCGTGTTGCATGTTCCAGATATAAGAAAGCTAAAGAAGCAATCTATATGAGCGTAAGATAGGATATTGAACTAGATTCCCTGAAGCAGAAGTCACTGGCATAGAGGTAATATTTCAGAAGGATGGAATTGATTTCTGACCCAGTACTTCAGCATCCTGCATTCATGAGAGCTCATATTGGACGAAAACAAGTCGATACAAGAGGCATATGAGATTTAAAAGGCTATGAAGTACAGTAGGATAACAATGGATAATTTACACATGATGCTTAATAAGCAGCTGCAGAAAAGCTAGCTTTTTCTTTTGCCTGCACCCACTGTAATTCTTCTTCTCCTTTAAAGTTGCAAAGTAAACTTTATAGGGTGAGCTTGTTAAACCTAAGGCAGGCCAGTAGCACATGCTTGTGCAGACCCATTCGGTTTTAACATAACAATGTATTTCTTCTTGCAAGTGCATCCCAGGAGAAGCAAAGGGGTAACCCAAGCAAAAGCCTGGAAAACCTGCTTTTGCCCATGCACACAGTGGGGCTTAGTCCGACAGCTTCTTCCTCAGGGAAGGGCCGTAGGTCCTTCATTCAAAACATTCCCATGGAAATGACAGATAACTTCCCCCTCACTCCACTTGAAAAATTGTTGGGACGCTCTGCACCAAACTGATATTTTCTTGAACTGAATAACATGTTTTAATATCAAAGAATACACCCTAAAGAGGAACATTACTACAAGATTACAGGGCTGGTTAGCTCAGTGGCAACAAGTGGCAACAAGGACCAACACCGAGGTCGCGGGTTCGATTCCTGCCCGGTCTCCATGTGTTGCCTGGTCTAGTCGAGAGGTGGCGTCCCTGCCCAAAACAGGGAGGTTGGACTAGATGATCTCCAAGGTCCCTTCCAGCCTAGGCCATTCTATGATCTAAGATTAATTTATTCCTTTCTGCAGTACTCAAGCCCGCTTGAATTTTTGGTTCTCTCTCAATAAGTTTGGATCAACAGCAATATTTTCAATTTCCTTTCCCTCTCAGGATTTATATCCAAGGAAGAAAGGAGAATTTGACCTTGCTCCAGTTTGTCAAGATAAAACAGCTTTTCTCTCATAAAAATCTAAGTAACAGGACTGTTCTGAACAACTTCAGTTAATATTCAGCACTACCAGATTACTTGAAACCAAAACCCCAATCTTACATAAAATATCTTCATTTTACCTCTTTAAGTAAGCCTATATACTTAACGCCAAGTATTGTCAGGTTGAAATACGAGACAAATTAACCTTCATTAAGAAAACGCACCTGCAACACAAGCCTACCAACTGTGAAAAAGCAACTGTTCGCTGGATTTGCATTCGTATTGTCTTCACCCCTCATTAAACAGCTCTCTTGAATTTTGCTGATCACTCCCTGGCTGTGCTATGTTCAACAAGAGGCATCTCTTTGGAATCATAGCAATTTTACAAAAACAAGCTATTTCCTCCAAAAAAAAAAAAACATTATCAGGCCTTTGCTGGGGGAAAAGTCACTCCCTCCCTACTGGCCCCACCTCCCCTCCAAAAAACCCCAACTTTATATGTTTACCACTCTCCAAAGCTCAGGTACACCAGATACAACTTCTTTATACCTCACAGCCCACGTCAGATTTCTATTCTGTGCTTCCCACACACCATACGAAACACGAAGTTGGCTCTTGGACAGACTGCTAAACATCTGCCTTCATCTGGAAGCACATACACTTACGTGCATCTTGGACAAACACATCACAGAGCTTCCTTCACTGACTACTGCAGGAAAGAATGATTCACAGACCTTATTCTATTTTTTGTGTGCACTTTCCCCCTGCAACTCTTAGCATAATTAAACTGACAGATTTAATACTCATGGATCATTGTCTAGAAGCTGTGTGTGTAGAAATCATTGGTCTTTGATTTTTCAACCTACTCAACAAACCCTGCTCACTTGAAGTTCATCCATCAACTGAATGGTTAAGTATATTTTACCCAAGACAAACAAAGGAAAAAATTTACGTAATTCTCCATCAAAAAGTGCTATATCTATTGTAGTGTAGGTATAATATTCACATACATCTCACATGATGGAGTCACAAAGATAATGTACCAGGCACAAAAAATATACTATACCTGTGCTGAAATTAAATGTGAATTGCTTTTATTTAAACACAGAATGTTATCTATAAACTTTTTATACCTCTATAGTTGTTCTGAGGTATTATATTCACATAGCTAAAATCAGATAAGACTGCTGTTGCCATGTTAGTTCATTCCAAAGAACTTTCAGCCAAGCAATATAGCATATTATTTGATAAATCTTCAGCCTCAGTCTAAAACCTTCAAGCAACCACATCACCCAGTTGTTTCAGTGTTAATTATCTGCATTAGTAGAAACATCTTTCCCTAGAAGCATACTAGTACAGATTTACAACAGAAAGGCACTCTCTTAGATGAGATCCAAATGTATTTTCCCGTTTCTAGAAGGCTGTTAAGTCTTGCCATACATGTATCCAGCTCTATACTTTGCCTTGCCAAGGCACTGCACTTTTTAGACCAGCAATCATCATATCTGTTCCACAGATATGTGTACAGCAAACAATATTTGCAAAAATCAGGTGCCACCACAAATCTGAACAGCTTACACTTCAAACATGAGGTGAACTACCTTGGCAGTACTTCTTACAAGAAAAACACAGACCAGAGCAGACCTATGAAAAAGAAGAATGAGTCATACTCTAGTTCAATGTGCTGTGCCACTAACCTGTATCAGCTCTCCTTGGACAAGGCCACGTACTAATTCTACAGATACATGGATGTTGTGTTACTTCAGGGCCTGAGTCCCTTTGATCTCTGTGCCTTCAGGGGTGGCATCAGACTATGTCTGTCTAGCTGAGCTGTATGAACGTAAAAACTATAAAAGTGACTATAATGTACCTAAGTAGGAAGTAATCTCTGCTTCCCCAGTAGTCTTGATTTTGAGGTCAGATATTTTTCTAAAATATTATATCAGAGCCAAACAGAAGTTATTGGCTTAACACAGAGATTGATGGGCAAGGGTCCATTGGCTGTGTTGCACAGGAGATGAGAACAAGTGATCAACAGTTCTTTCTGGTCTTCATAAAAGCTCTGACTGAGATGTACCATTAAGACCTCACTGTTACACCCCGTGAAGCAGAGAGGCTGTGGATACTGTATGCAATCTGTGCTAAGAATGCTGCAGGTAAAAGCCGACTTCTTTTTCACCTAATCAATCAGCGAAGAAAAACTAACAGCAGGTCACACGTACAGGATTGTCTCTGCCAGAATTAAGGTCTTGTGAAGGCAGCCAAAGAGCAAAAGTGTAAGAAGCAAGACATTCAA
>NW_009694740.1:0-1581 GCF_000703405.1 Apaloderma vittatum
GAAACCCCAGTAGGAGGTTTCACGTAACAGCCCCGCGCAGCCCTGCTGCAGCACCAGGTTTCTCTGCGTGACGGTGGTTCCCGGATAACGGGGATTAGTGAATTTGCCGGGGGGAGGGGAGGCGGAGCGGAGACGGAAAAGCAGCTCTGAAATAGCGGTGGTGTTATTTTGAAAGTGGATGAATGAATCCTTGAACTAATTAGTAGAAAAACGTATCCTGAAAGTTTGTATGTACTTGGAGCTGATAGGGAAGTGTTTCGTCCTGGAGGACGTTCAGAACTAACTACTAGCTGGAAGATTCCTCATCAGAGGCTCCTACCCTTTAGGATTAGAACATCTCAGAGAGTCCTGTGTGCTGCTTGCCAAAGGACTTGAAGTTGGCCAAAGGTAAATGCGACCACCGACTCAATTCAAACCGAAGAAATCTTGCCCCTACCCTGTAAGGAGCATGGATGCTACTTTACATTGGAAGCAAGGCTAATTTAAATATACCTAACTAATAATAGAAGGAATAATAATCATTCACCAGTAATTGTAAATTTAGGTGCATTTATACTAATCAAATAACAAGCATGTTGTAATTCCTTGAGGTAGGATGCTAGTTTCATCTAGCATCCAAATTTGTGCAACTTCGTTAATAAATGAGTATCTCTCCTGATTGTGTGGAGATGGGCTTATTGCACACTAGGTAAAGGACAATAGTGGGAATAAAGCAGTAGCTTGTTATCTCATAGCGAACAGGAACATGATATTCTGGAGGAAATGAACACGGCACAACTGGTGCTAAAACCTACATTTCTTACATATTTTATATTCATCATACAGCACATAAAAACATGTTCCGTAGAATTTCTGGGGAGGTCTTTCTCTTGAGTTTTCATCCAGAGGTTCCCACACACTTAGTTTTCTGGGACTGCTTTTTTTGCTCACTTTGGATCTTTTACCTAGAAATTGCTTGAACACTGGGATTTTAGGGTGTCAACAGCCTGCCAGAGCTGTAGCTGTGACTGCTGCCTGACATCTGTCGTGTCTTCATGGGTCTGGAAGCCCTTAGGTGCCTCTGGAAAACTGCACCTCTTGTTCAAATGCTGTCCAACTGATCTGCATGTTTCTAATGAACTTGATACTTTCTGCAGGGCATGGGCACACAAATAGCGTAGCAAAACTATTCTGGTAAGATGATCTGACCTGTAATTGCAAAGACTATAGGCCTGTTGCATTACCCTTGTCAGTATATACTGCTCTGGGGGCTGCTGTTACCACTGGAGTGTTTTTCTTCTGCTGGAATTATATTCTTAAGACTCTTAGGGAATTTTAGTGGTGGGTTCTTTTTTTTCCCATGTCATGTTTTTCAGCAGTGCATCAAATTGTTTGGAATGAATTTTGAACTCAGTGTTTTTTATGGATGTTGGTCTTTCAAGCAATTTCCTCAGATTTGACAGAGTAGCAAGCATTCGTCATGAGCAGAATTAATAGATTTGAAAAGCAATTGTGAATGACTGGTTCAGAAGTCATGCCATGGGGAAAGTTTTTTGATCTAATTCTCTCTTTAACTTCCAAATTCAGTTTTAAGTATGTAAA
>NW_009694741.1:0-17576 GCF_000703405.1 Apaloderma vittatum
CATCCAGCCCCATAGACTTATGAGTGTCCAAACAACAGGGTTGGTCCTCCAGTTTTTAGTAATGGGGTGGTTTCTGGTTACTCAAAATGGAAGATCAGAGACTTCTCCCAGACAGCTAAAGTAATTCCTTCTCTAAACCAAAGTGATTTCACTTTCTGTGTTTCTCAGATGCATCATATTTTCTAACTTGCTATGTGTGCTGCTTATACCATCATGTTCCAGGAAACAATAAGGATCAGCTAATTGCTCTCCCTCTCTCAACAACTGCAGAGATCAGGCATATGAAGTAGGCGTTTAATTATCCTGCCATTATCCCATCACCACAGAATGATTACTTTATCATTTTAGTGGGAAATTGTAGTCTTCGCCTCTTACAAATACTCATTACTCTTAAATCTCTTACTAGCTATGTTGGTTTTCAACATCTTCAAAAGCACTGTATAGAGGGTAAAAAGAATAGTTGTATTAACTGCTTTGGGATGTTCAGGAACTCAGATTCCAGTGCTAAATTAATGCAGAATGAATGTTTAACTCTTATTATTTACTTGTTAGCTAAGGTTAAGGTACAGCTGCACAGCTAGGGAGGCGTTAGGTGTGTTGTGATTTTGCAGTGAGAAAAGCGAAGCAGGTGGCAGCTGGGACAGATTGGTCCTACAGGATGTGCTAAGATGGGTTTCCCACTGGGATGGGTAAGAAACCACCAGCTGCATCATGACAAGCATTACATGGCCAGACAGCCCAGGGTACACTGCTGCACTAGCTAGAGGGAGGAGGAGGAGGGAGAGGCTGTGTGCAGGGCCAAGAACAGGAGGTCTTTCCATGGAATGAAGAAAAGATGTATTTCTTCCCTCAAGCCCATAGGAGATCTTCTTCAGATTAAGGTAGCTCAGGACTCAAGGGGCAACCGAGAAGTAGACTGACTCCTGGAGTGTCGTGGCCCCTGGAAGAGGGAAGGGAATGGCTAAATGCCCAAATCCTCCCTGTCCAAAGCTGATAAGGACATGAAGAATTTTCTACATTGTGTGAATGTGTGTATGATCTACACCCACTTCCTCTTCCTTTATACAGTTATAGTACCTCTTTCTGGTACTATAACATATGCCTATTTGAAGTACAGTACAGCTGTTATTTTAAGAAAAAAAGCTGTTTAACTGGGTAATTAAACAGAATATTTTTTCTACCACTTACAGAAGCTTTTTTAATATTTGAGGGAAATGAAGGGAAGTCACAATACAGGTAATCTCCAGCCAAAGTGGTACATACTTATCCTCTAGTAAGAAAAGCTGGCTGCTTTTCCAAGAACTTTTTGAAATCTCAGGAGTTAACCATCTTGTTGTGTAGGAAGGCTGGGAATTTTGGCAGAAGCTAGGCTTGGCTAAGCAAGCAGCGTCTTGCTGAACTAAAACATCAAAAAGGAAAAATACAAGAGGTATAAAAAAAGTACAGGCAAAAAAAAAAAAAAAGAGTAAAAAAAGCATTGCCTAGGTACTTAGGGATGAAACCAGAAATGCTAGAGCCTGTCTGGAGCTAAGATGGGTGAGGGATGTTTAGCACAGCAAAAAAGAACTTCAGTCATACTATTTACAAAAGGAAACTCAGGAAAAAATACAGATGCATGGATGGCCAGAGGGGATAACCAAGAACACTGTGGAAAACATGAAAGCACTGACTGACTACTAATATTGGTGAGCAAAGCCTCACTCCAGACCTCTGTGTCTACCAGCACGGTTAGAGAAGGCAGAGGGCAGAAACTAGTGGGGGAGCAACATGTTAGAGCTTCCTTTGAGAGACTGAACTCATTGCAATCCACAGAGATAACAGGATTCTGGTAAAATAAGGATGCTTGTAGAGTTCATGGATGTGACGTTGATGTTATTATCATCATCTGTGAAAAACAGTGGCAAACAGGAAAGGTGTCTTTGAAGTGGAGAAAAGCTAACATTATGATTATTTTCAAAAAAGGCAAGATGGAGGACTCGGGGAGCTATTGGCCAGTCAGACTTTCTTCAGCACCTGGAAAAATTTTAGAGCACGTTCCCTTGAGATCCATTTCCAAGCCTGTGAAGGACAAAAAAGTAATTAGGAAGAGTCAACACAGATTTACCAAGGGCAAGTCTTGTTAAACCGACATGATGGCCTTCTGCAGAAAAGTAATTGGCCATGTGGATAAGGACAGAGCAGTGATTTTAATAAACATTGATTTCAGTGAGGCTTTCAATACTGTGTCTCACAGTACACTTGTTTGTAAGATCAGTAGGTGTGAGGAGGACAAACGGGTTGCTAGAAACCTGGCCGGACTGGCAGACATGGAGGATAGTATTTAGTGGCTTGAGATCTGGCTGGCAGAGGATGATGAAGAGAGTAGTCTTGTAGTCTGTACATCAGCACTGGGGTCCACATTGCTCACTGTCCACATCACTGACCTGGATGGTGATGCACAAAATATTGTCAGCAAATTAGCAGATTAAGGGCAGTGACTGACAAAACGAATGGCAGAGTTTCAACCTAGAAAGACCTTGGGAAATTTGAGAGGTGGGCCAACAGACACCTCATGAACTTCACCAAGAGGTACAAAAGCCTGCACTCAAAATGGAAGTTCTGCACATTGGTATGGGCTGAGACACAATGGGCTGGCCAGGGGCCCTGCTGAAAAGGACCTGAAATACTCTGTTAAAGAAGTCATTACAGTGGACCTCTGGGTGAATATGAGCCAAGAACATGCTCTCATCACAAATAAAGGCAACATTGTAATGTGTTTCATTAGGAGCATCATGGCCAGCAGACTTGAGAATATTAGCGTTCTCCTCTAACTGGTCCTGGTAAGGCCACCTATGCAATACTGGATTCAGTTTTGGTTGTCCCATTTCAAAAGACATGTTGGGGAAACTGGAGAGTGGTCAGCACTGGGTTGTCAAAGATTATCAGTGACCTAGGACATGTAACCTACAGAGACAGTTTGAAGGAATTTGCTTTATTGAGTCTGCTTTCATTGCAGTCTACAGAACGTGAAGGGTAGTTACAAGGATAGTGGAAGCAATGTATTCTTGGTAGTTCAAGACGTTACAGAGAGATTCTGTGGTCAGAAATCGTGGTTTGGTAGATTCAGTTTGCATATTAGGAAAAGCTCCCTGACCAGAGGGAGGGTGCAACACTGCAGTGAGGGCAGGTTGTCTTCCTTGGGAATTTTCAAGATTTGACTAGACAAGGACAGGGCTTAGTGATGTTAGGAACAGCCACTAGCCTGAATGTGAGGGTGGACCAGGACATCTCTAGAGATACCTTTCAACCATCATTTCTGTGATGAAAATCTCTTGTATCTATAACTTCTGTGTAATTATATTACAGAAAATTGAAACTTAAAACAACAGTGAGCTCTGGATTAGGCAGATGTACAACTCTCTCTCCTCACATTGCACAGTAGTCTTGAGGAAATGAATATCTAAAAAAGTCATGGTAGATGGGTCCTGGATGTCCAACAGCCCCATCTTAAGAGAAACAGGTTAGAAGTCTTGGCCTCATTGAAGAAAATTGCAAAACTTCCTTAAAAATATTTTTATATAGGCACATACAAAGAAATCTAAAAGTAAGAGGAACTAAAAGGTAGTAGAATGTGGTAAGACAGACTCCCTGTTAATACATGGAAAACAGTAGCTTCAAATATTTTCTGCATTTTTCAGAATATAAAAGAAAGATGCAGTGTATGTGCCCCATGTAACAATCTTAGGAATGTCTTGGCCATCTGTATAGTATGTGAGGAGAAAAATGACAGGCAGTAGATGGAAGCTCTCTCCTGGCAGATGATGATTTAGCTTGAATAATTCACTCTTATGTTATTACTGCTGCTAATAACAATAACCCTCTGTGGTCGCAAAGTCATTTGAGTTCAGGGAACCGCAACCGATGCAACATGTTGTACGACATTTCCAGAGTGACTATAATTTGCATACCTCATGGCAATTTACCTGTCCTCTGCTCTCCCCCACAGAGCAGACTCAAAATTATAGTCTTTGTTCTGAATGTGGTCAGGGCTTCCAGTGAATGGGTGTCCAAATGTACATCTACACTGCATGTGGAGGAAGTTGAGATGATTTCTAAGCACACAATATAGCTGTTAGGAACCAAACTAAATGAGAAAAAGGAAAACTAGCTCATGTGCAGATTTGTTATATGGCAGCTAGATTAATTCAAATTTCTAAACTAGCTCAAGAACTGCTACATTATACAGCAATTTAGACCTGTAACATAGTCCCTGAGTGTCCACAGTTCCAGTGGAGAGTTCTGAGACTGGATAACTAAGAATGGACTTGTGTTAAAGGCTTCAGCAAACCACCAGATATTTTCAAGCTGGTCATGGTATTAAATGCTGAGTTATTCTGAAAATGACTGTGGATGAAATAATCAATATTGAATACAAGATGAGGGCTCCATCAAACTGAATTTACAATTCACCAGTGATCAAATGTCACTGCAGCTGCCTTCAAATTTCATGACTCATCACGAGGCATACTGTTGTGAGGACAAAAACACTGGGAGCTCGTCAGGTTTCGATGGGCAATATCTAGATGTCTCTGGCTATGGTATAACTGGTATTTGAGGAGTAATATTACTCTAAGGCACAAATTCAGATAAAGGAAAAAGCTGCCTTCAGAATGGTACTTAAATAAATGCATAAACTAGGTACTTATAGGGAAATTGACTTTCCTAGCCCTGGCAAACACGTTTGCTTTCTTTGTCTGTGGGACTGTCAGGAAGGAGACCAGAATAAAATCAGAAGTGGCGCTTCAGGCTTCTGGTCTGCCTCCACTGTCATTCCCCAGAATGACTTCCAAAGCAGTTGCCAAACCTGGAATAATACCCAAGATACGTGGATTTAAATTATTTTGAGATCACAAGCCTCAAGTATAGTTACATCAGTACAATGCACACAAGTAATACAGTTGATTAATAATCTATGCTCTAGAGAAGCATTTCCCCTCTGTAGGGTTTGTTTTGGACCCAATGAAAAATGGAGCTGGGATGCCTCCTACTGGCATTGTTTGTGTCTCTTGTCTGCTGTGTCTCAGGAAAGTTGCCTTGCTATCTTTGAAATATTAGTGCTGATGTAATGAAGGTAAAGACTGCCTCACATAAGCTCTCTGATATGAAGGCTAGGAGCTATTTGAATTTAAAAGAAACTGAAAGAGATGAAAGCAGTAAGTGACTCACAAATATATGTCCAACAAGTCATGCATGCATCTAATCTAAAAATTTTTCTTACTGAATGAGTAAGGATGTTTTGTTGACAGGTTATTTCATTTGATGTTAAAACAAAACAGAATATGTGCTTTACATTGATATTACTCTAACACCGAAAAAGGTCCTTTGATTCAAATGTTGATCCAATTCAAAACTAAGTACAATCATAAGTATATTTCCTTTTTCTAGTACTACCTCTTTTCCACAGGCTGTGAATTGTACTGGACAGCATTTTAAACTGCTGTTGGGATGGAGAGCCTGATAAGTCATTATGTTTGTAGTCAGAATTTATGTCTTGTCACATATCTAGCCTTCTCATGCAGTCTAGAGATGAGACTATAAAACAACATGTTCAAATTATTTAACAAAATACATTTCTTATTATTCAGGAAAAAATCTATGTTGGCTTGCTTGTTAAAATTGTAGCTTTTAATAAAGTAGTTGATCTAATAATTGCAACAGTAATGTTCATCTGCCATTCACAGATGTTGGTAGAGCTCCCCATTTGGCCACCATGTTAGGCAGAAACATCCTTAAATATATACCACACAAGTTTTCAAGTTTTCTTGGCAGAATTGCTGATTTGGGATTACTAGGCATGTTTCTGGACTATGCATTCTCAGCACACAGCCTGTCCTGTAATTTAAAAACACTCTGTGCAACAGCTCCAAGTGCTCCTCCCTTTTCAAATTTTCCCCTCAAAGATAATTTTCATTCAGATGGACTTATTTAACACAGGTTAGCACATCATCATTAAATTTAACCTTGGACTATTTGTCCCTGAGGAAAACACAAGAAAGCCATTGTGGACAATACTAGATTTGCATTTAGATAAATGTGCAGCATGAAATAGAAACTGCATAGCAAGTATATAGGTAAGTTTAAGAGGTTTCAAATCATTGTAACCTTAAAAAATAATTACTAGGTAATAATTTTTGCTGATAATTCAAAGGAAATATAATCAGTATATGGGATGGAAAGCTTCAAGGTGCACAGCAAACAGCTTTCACAGCTAACAGCTGCCACGCAGAAGGAAAGGATGTGCATTGGGGACTTGAAAAGCACAAATAAAGGTAAACGCAAAACAGTAAGGGAAATCACAGCACAGTGTACAAGCGATCATAACACTCCTTGATGAGCTGAAAAGGTGAAAAGAAAAACTACTAATTCATCATCTAGTTTCTTGAACTCATTTGAACTTTGGTGGACATAAAAAAGAAGATAATGAAGGTCACCAGTGCTAGACAGAACCTGAACAAGTTTCTAGTCCAGAAAGAAAAAGGACAAAGTCCCAACAAGTATAGAATGCCTGTAGAGTTTGGTACCGAACTTTATCCAAAGTTTCTTTCAGGCTCTGGTTCCAACTTTTGTAAAAAGCTAGCTTATACTACAGCTAATATTTCTTCAGGAACATGATAAATTACCTGACATGTCAAAGAGTCTAGGCAAGAAAAGGTGAAGTGACTCACAGGCTAACTTTAGCTCAACTGTCCACAAGAAAAAGAACGCTTTTTTCTCACGGAACAGCCCTGCTTGCAATTGCACAGATACCGTGCATTTACAGTCGTTATTCACACCTATGTTGTCTGAGGACAACATCAATATCAGACACTATCACAGATAGAAATTACTTCATGGAAGTGTGAAAAGACAGGTCTTTTATTTGGGAAAATGGACAAAAATATTTTAAAATGTGTGTATGAAACAGAGAGTACACAGAGGTTCTTTATTAGACTTGTGAAGTATTTCCTCTTTCTTCAGCCGTGATTTTGTCACTCTAAGTATTTATGTTGTCTCAGCCCTCTTCTTAGCCTGTCAGGTCAACTCAGTTGATAAGGTATTCTGAACAGAAGTTACTTTAAATGAACTTTGTACAGCACCTGTTAAAATGGTTACTTAATTTTAACAGCAGATACTGGGCACTCTGACAACAAAAGTATCTTAGACGACTATTAAATGTAGCCCAGGAAATTACTCCAGTTTCTTCTAGTTTGAATGCAGTTTTACATAGAGCAAATCTTATGTTACAGATTGGTAAAATTTCTGGCTAGTCGCTGTCTAGAATGGATTGTATTAAGAATTGTATTATACTACACCACACACATTGTGTCAATAACCACATAGAATGAGCATTGTCTTTTAGATGTTTTCTATAGTATTACATTAGACTGTTTAGAGTAGTTCTCATACTATCAGTATAATTAAGATATTCAAGTTATTGATGCCATTTGTTTCTATTTTTTTTTTTGACAAAACCCATATAATTCTGTATTTTATAAAAACCTCATGGAAAAATATTGCTGATATGTTTGAGCATACATGTTTTGGGAAGCATTACTTTAATTCCCAGGAAGTTATTTAATAAAAATAGATCTTTCTACCTCAGGTAGCTATCTGAAAAAAAACCTTCTCATAAATATTGGATATAGAAATGTCCTTACAGTAACAACTGCCAAAGCTCCATCTTAAGTAATAAAAAACTCAATAAAGTTCACCTTTGCATAATGATGTTTTTCTCCCTCTAATTTTTTACTAAATGCCAGCTGTTAATAACGTAATCAAATCAGTTGTGCCCCCCTTCTATAAATATCCACATTCTTCCCTGTAGAATGCTGCCAGAATTGCACCAGATGTGAGTCTGACACGATGCCCTTTAGATGCAGATTTTGCTGTTTAAGGTAAAAAAGTCTGATCCTTCAAAGACCTGCCCACTCCCTTTACTTTTGTTCATTCCAGCTAATGCCATCGAAGTCAATAGAACATAATTGCACTTACATCTTTGCAGGGTCAAACATAACACTAGTTGAATAGAATGACCGGTAACTGATGCTCAGAAAAGTGAAATCGGGCTCTATTAGAGCTGGCTTGCTGGAAAAGTTAAATTGTCCATTATTCAGGCACACCTGGTAAATATAAAAATACCAAATGCTTAGCTCACTACTGTGTTACACTAGGTTTGTGTCAGGGAAACCCTATATGCCTAAGGAGGGGACTTTACAGACCCAAGGGGCTGAGGGTCAAATTCCAACCCTCTGGAGTCCCTCCTCTCTTAAACCCAACTCTTTAAATATATTTAGTGATTTACTTCCTATATTAGAGTCTAACCACCTTTGAAGTCACCCCTAACACCTAAAAGGAAATAAAAGCTCATTTACTCAAAAGGGAAATGAATCTTAAGCTTCCAATTTCTAGTGGTCAGACGATCTTTAATTGATGTTGGGAAAGGAGGAGGCAGAGACCAGCTCCTCCTTCCTAAAGAGTAGAGGAAGTCCTGCCTAACTCTTAGAAGTAAAGGTTTAGACAGCTATCTTGAGAAGACTGATTTTGGCTTGTGAAGCCTTTGTGTACAGAGATCCTTTGTGACTGCCTTATCCAGATGTCAGAAAATGTGGAATTTAAAAGAACAGCCTTTATTTCAGTTTTTCCTACTGATGCCTGTGCTCCATCCCAGCACTGCTCTTCTTTCAGACCCCCAGTTGTGTGTCCTCTTCCTGCTGCGCCCATCCCTTCAGACTCCATCTGTAGTGTGTGAGCATTATGCCGTGATATCACATTTATTAAGCACATTTTAAATTGTCTGATATTGGTGAATTCTTGAATGCTATACCGATATTTCAATTTTTAGAAAGTGGGATTGTTCTCCAGAACTGCTTTTACAGAGTCTTTACAGAGCTAATGATTTTCTAGGACAGATCAAACCTCTGTGTTTTCTAGGAAGGTAAGAAGTCACCTCTTTTCATGCCTATTAATTGGTTCAGATATACAGTGACTTGTAGGTTTTTTCCTTCCATCGTCTCCATTTTGATATCCAGATATTCCTCCTTTTCCCTCTGGGCAATTCCTATTGTAAACGAAATTATTGCTGTATAGTGATTTAACCACAGTCTGCCAACGCGTAGTGAAATGTCACTGACTGCGGTTGTTGTTACGCGGAGTCTTTCCCAAGGCTACAGCTCTGGCGACCTGAACTAATGTAAATCTTATTCACAGCCATTGCTGCACTGCAATTAACAGAGGTAACATTTGGTAGTCTGAGCTCACAGTTTTATGTTTTACAGCCCTATGAGCAGCATTTCCAGGCTTTCCACAAGCATATCTCTCCAAAGCGTGTATGCCCCTTTAGGAACCATTTCCCTGACATGTACCCTTACCCCAGATTTTGAATAGTCCCATAATGAAAAAGAACATGGAAAGAGATTTAGGACTGAGTTTTCCTAGCTAACAAACCCAAGTTATTTGGCAGCTGGGCCTCCGTGGGGAAGGGTATAGGCAGGGAAAACACACTATTTGGTTCATAACAAATGTTTTTGAAATCCTCACGAGCCTAGATACTTACTGACAATTCCTACAACTAATGTATCTCATTATGAAAATGCTTTCTTATTTCTCCCTAGTACCTGTTTTTAAGCATCCATCAGTAATATTCCAAATAATCAACTACAGTTAGTCTTATCAGGTCACAACAGAATAAGTTATATTTTACAATATAAATTAATATTTAAATGTTATTAGGTAGCATTAGCTCTATGGTAACAAGCAATGGCACATTCTGTACAAACAGATAAGCCTGCTCGTCCTACGCCTGTATCTGGGGTGTTATGCTGAGCTCGTTCTCAGAGGGAGAAGGATATGATTACTGAGATAAAACAAAATCGCACATTACAGTCATTAAGGGGAAGAGGGAGGGAGAATGTTAAATGTATTTAAACCGCGGGAGGTTAAAACAGTGTGTGCCAAAAATCTCTGAACATGTCAGGATTAATAACAGCTGGAAGCATGAGCAGAGCTGACTCTCCATTCCTAATGCACAGTTCAGCATTTAAGATGCCAGGATACTGAGCTTTTCTCTGATTTATCAACTGTTTTCTTTCTATTCCAACATCCCTTCCACATAATGGGTATCACTGATGATAAAGAGGATACACAAATGCTAAACAATAAATGTATTTCTTACCTCTGGTGTAGCCAAGGAACAATATTTCAATATGCTGGATTATGCCTTCACACCGTTGAGGAATAACTAAGGGGTAGCAATTAAGAAGAAATCAATTAAAAATAAAAAACAACAACAAAACAAAACCCACAACAATCCAGGGGCACACTCTTAATGAAATAATCTGAGATGATGGCAAGCTCAGAAAAGCATATGGCTTTCAAATAAAAACATAGCACTTTTGAATGAAACCTCCTGCAATAAGATCAGAAAGTAAGTTCTTTAGATCCATGAGGTGTAAAATCTGAGGGAAGTGGTGTGTGAGCGACACTGGCTGATTGCATTTCAAGCTGCTTTTGAAGTATGGACCTTCAACACTAAAATGCATGCGTATCCTACTCCAAACAGTCAAATTCTGATAATCTGTGTGATGGTATGTTTTCATCTTTTGACAGCCAGTAGGGCCACTTCTTTGATGATGTTTATACACTTCTTACATGGGTAAGGCAGCCTACTCTAAGTATTTAAAAGCCCCCAGTGTTATGCTAATGAGCAAAGTTTTACAATAAATGCTTCCTTGGGTTATGAATTCTAAAAGCACAGACTAGAAGAAATACCATCCATAGCTGGTATGCATTAATATCTTTTAATGGACATATGTTAGAAGAGGATTCCATTTTCTGTCAGGCTTCTTAGATCTTTCTTTGTAGCAGTTGTGATAACTAGCAAGTACAAGGTAGTGCAAGAGCTACTTACACTATCAGCATCCAGAGGCAGGAAGCAGAGCTACTAGTTTCTGATAATAAGATATTAGTCCCTCTAATTAGCATTTTCTGCATAAAAATCCCAACTGTTTCAATATTGTAGCTATTCTGTAACAGAAAGACTTAGTCGCAGCTTTACAAATTTTGCCCTGAGATTAGGCAGAAGATCTATAGCAGATGCTGGAAAGCATCCTAATGCCTGACCCAGTCCATGGTCCCTGCAGGGACTTAGACAGACATCATGCTGGAGTCAGTCTTAAGCAGATCCGAAGCCTGCAATTTAGTGATGAGAATAAAACCAGACAAGTCTGCAAATTCTACCTCACCAAATGCATGAATAAATGTTATAAAAATAGCAAAGAAGACAAATGCAATAGTGGAGTTTGTAACTGAAAGGCTATGTTTTGTTTTAGGAGAAATAGCACACAGTTAATCTGCTAATTGTGCATAGGCCAGGCAGTCATCAGCATTTAATTTGTATGATGTAGTGATGCAAGACTTTCTATCTTTTCTGCAGCCAATCAGTCATGTTAGATGTAATGGGAGCTATGTATGGTAACCGCAGCGAGAATAAATCCTCCAAATTATTCTGGAATCAAAACAGTAGAAGAATGATGAGGTTTTCCCACAAGACAAGCCAGATACTTAGGGGTTTTCCTTTAAGCCAAATCACATTTTGTAATGAAGCACAACACAAAGCCAGAGCCAGCACAAAATCAGTCATAAAACTAGGGTCGAAACTGTGACTAATTAACAACTGGATGGAGGGCAGATGATCACAAGGGTTTGCCATCAGGATGCAACTCTGTCAGTGGAAACTGGGTGGCCAGGGGAGTCTGGATCTTGGATGCACAGGGCGCTAGTGGAGATGTTTGTCAGTTCAGAGCGAAGCCAGGACACTGCAATGTTTGTTTTAAGGGTCAGCTGTCACTTCAAATACAAAGGGGAGGTCTCTGACTGGTGGTGGGTATGGGCTGCTCTAATTGGGAAGGCTTGACAGGGAGCTGCTGCAGACCAGGGACTGTGCTTTGAGCACTAAAAGTGCTCTGGGGGCTGGGAGTGAGGGGTCTGGAAGAGCTGCTGATTGGTGAAAAGTTTAGATTGGTCTCAATTTCTGGCACATCGCAGTTTCTGGCACAGATGGGTGTGCGGGAAAGAGGCAATAATACTCCAAACCCAGCACGTAGTGATCACAGCAGTGCCTACTGAAAGTTGATTTCTGTCTTGCACAGGACACTTGGAGGTTGAATTCATTAAAGGCTCTAATGAAATTGTTCGTATGGATCACAGAGTGTACGTGTGAGTGCTCAGGACACCGTGAGAAATGCAATGTCACTTTGGTGCAGCTCCCTATGGTGATCTTCTCTTTTCCATTGTGTGATCTGAGAGCTTTCATGGATTTACTTTTTTAGTAAAAAAGAAGTTAGCTATGCTACTTTAGAGAGTGGGTTGAGAGGTTGGCATTTCCTCAGTAAGTCCTATCCTATGTTGTCCCAGTGCAACATAAACGAGAAAAGGTCAAGAGAAAATCCGATTATAGAACTGCAAGCTATGCTCAGGAGGGGAAAGAGGGAAAAGAGGAAAGATACAATAGCATTTGCTGTCACTGTATCATTTCTAGCTAGGTCAAGGCAAGAAAATCTTGCTTCCTACCTTGATAAACCATTAGTAATAGGTCAGGAGTCAGCTGCTTCCCTTATCAGCACCGGGAGCTTAAATGTCAATGATTAAATGTTTCCATGGAGATCCCTTGAGCTTCACTAATGTGGGCACATTATTTACACCCACACTCTGCCAGAGAAATGATAATGACAGCATGTTTTGTTGTGCCCCAGCATATCTGAAGTAAGCCAGTGCAGCTGGATTCTGAAATGACATCTCAGAGCACACAGCCAGATCTCAGGGATCTGAGAGACACCTGTTCTTCTGATTTTCAGAAATGGCTCTTGCTAGAAAGAAGGAGCCACATTTTTAGTGTTAAGTTCTGGACAGATGACTCCAGTGCAGGGGGACTGTCACAACTACTCAGTATTAACAAATGAATTCTTGCAGGAGACTGCAGTAGGTAGTACATCAACTGTGTGACCTACATAGACTGTGCACAGTTTAGTTGTTAATTTATTTCAGCTGGGGAAAGAGCAGATAAATTCACGATCAGTGGAGTGGGGTGGGGGAACACCTTGTTTGTTCCAAATTGGTTGAGCCTGCTTCGAGCCGATTATCTCACAGGGCAGTCACTCCAGAGCGACTCTCTCCATTAGTATTAATCATTGGAGTGTGAAAATTATTGGTGTTATTTTGATGAATACTTCATCTGCCATTTAAATTAACTCGTTTTCACTCCTTTCCACAAGCACGCAATCACCAAATTATGACGACAGGGATGTAAGCAAATTTTGATATCATGTACACAGCATTTGTATATCATGTCCCTGAATATTACATCAGTGATGATGTGGAAAGAAGACTTTTTTAGGCAAAACAGAAAGAAGTACCATGAAACTGGTTAGAGCACCTTCTGCAGCCTGGACAACTGCATAGAGGTGGCTGCCAGAATATTTAGGTAATTAATAAAATAATTTGATGGATGATAATCTGATAGAATACACCCCTGGGTATTTTAAAGCAATACAGGCATGCTTACTGAAAAACAATAATAAGCTATGTATGTTTTCCATTAAAGAAGGCTTCATAAATAAATCACCCTTAGACATTGTTGTGCGGATTAGGCAGGTTATTCCATGGACTGTACTTTTTTCCTCCTGAGATGTAAAAACCACTGGAGGATACAACTGCTAAATGTGTATGACAGAAATGTCTCAGATCAGATATACCATGAGAAACTTAGATTCCCATCTCCTCCACTAGCACTGGATTTCACAAAAAACATCTCAGTCCCAGAGCCTTTTCTCAACCCCTGGACTTGGCTTACAACATGGAGCATTTACCTGCTTTTCTGTAGGTGCAAGGGGAACTAGATAAAAAAGTTTTTCACTTCCTTCCTAGACACCACCCCCAAGCCCTAGAGGAAGCAGAGGTTTTTTTTTGGGGCAGAGAGGAAAGGAATTTTTTAATCAGTATAGGCAGGACTGGAGAACGGAGTACGACCGGTTGGAGCACTGCAAGCCGGCAGACATATGTGTCCTGGGTGCCGGATCCTCAGCAAGGCTCCACTGTGCTGAGTTTTCTCTTCATTAGAGAAGAGGATGAATCTGCCTCTTTACTGAACTGGAAGCTGGGTTGTGTCCATGCTTTTACAACATTATTCCTGGAAGCACCACTCTGTATGATGGCATTTCTGGTAAGGTAGCACAGCACTACTAACTCTGATTTAGTGTACAGCTTAAATTAAATCCCTCCTGGAAGTGTGGCTGATCTGTAAGAAGATGCAAAAATCCTCCTTGTATCAAATCTGTTGAAGCTATCATTTTGGAAGAGAGAAACTCTATTACTGAGGACAATCTTCTGGTTACAGAAGGACTGCGTGGTCAAATTGATTAAAAACCATACTTGCGTTGATTGTTGTTGATCTTGCTTCAAACATGCTATGCTTTGAACAAATGTAAGACAGAAAAAAATAATTAGGTTCGCAGTGAATTTGAAAGGAGGATTCTTTACCTGTCAGTGATGCTAATGAACTCACTGGCTACAAAGCAAATTTTTGATGTGGGCACACTTTTTAACGTCAAATTTGAAAAAGATCTGGCTTACTAAACATTAAAAAACCCAAATGTAGCAATGGGGAACTGAGTATTTTAAGTAGAAAGCCGATTCCTTCTTCATCACTAGTCTTCTTCTGGTTCAGGCTAGGAAAAAGAGGAAGTCACCCCAGTTTCATGCCTGTAAATTGAGGCAGCTCTCAGCCTGGAAGATAGTGGATCGTTGCCCACAAATATAAAAGGGATGTTGGTAGTTATTATCAATTACTACATAAAGCTGAAGTCTCCACAGGGAGGTGGCTGGCTGAACGGGTGAGAATCCAGTGAATCTATGAAACACAAGCTTAGATCACAGAAATCTTGTTCAGTACATTGGGGAAATCTATAGTGTTTTTTCCTGTCATTTTTCTTCAGAGAGCCTTGGCCCTTTTCACCTCAGTTGAATCTGATCTAGCTGACCAGAGTGTTCACACACACACGTGGTAATGGCATCTGCAGAAACCCAGAGGAGGAGCAAGGAAACACTTAAGCTAACTGCAATTGACCCACTTTTGATGTATCCCTGTTGGAGGTCAGTCATGTCATATAAGCGGAGACCACACAAAGGCTCCATTCGGAATTAGTTCATGTCCAGCTGGGTAATTAGCTTGCGGCTGACAAGCGGTACCGCTTGATATACTCTGCTGTACCTGACAGGCACACCACATCCTCCGGGAACAGGAATGTGAGGAAGTGTCCAAAGGACATCTCTTTCCACAAGTCCTCTGCCTGTCTCTCCTACTCCTGCACTCACACCTGCACCTTTATATTTTAGACATCACCGCCAGTGGTGTGAAGGACACGCTTTATCTGACCTATATAATGATTAAAGGCAAAACATTAACTGCAGTGGGAAACAGAAAAAAAAGGAGTTGTGGTTAGGAAAGCTGAGGCTTAGAGACCAAGTTGCAAGGTCCTGACCACGTCCCATGGTGCAAGGTGCCAGCCCAGGACACTGCCTGTGGCTTTGCACTAAGAGCAGGAGGGGATGCCGGTTCATCCTCCCCACAGGCCAACAGCCAAACCCTCTCCTAGGGAGACCCTTGGAGAACTCATTAGCTGGGAGAACATCAGCCCACTTCACTCAGCCCTCAAACGAATGGTCTAACTACCAAGCAGCAAGATTTCCCGGAGCTGATATGTCATTTTTCACTAAGGTCCAGGACTGATACCGTTATTTTGACTTCCTCCCCACTTAAAAATGATAAATCTGTATAACAAGGAATTAGAGAAGCATGTCTGAAACTCATTTTAAATCTAGACATCCAATAGAGAAAATGACTGCCATATATGACTTGCAAAACAACATTTTTTTAAGGCTGTTGAAGAATATAGTGTAGACATCTTTAATTTTTCTTCTACAAAGAAAAGGTAAAACATAAAGAAAATATCTTACCCTGTGACTGTCTTTAGCATCTTTTTCTTTTATTCACTGCTGCTCACTTCTGTATCATGTACCCTTTTACAGACCCATAGGAATTGCTCCAAATCTTCAGTGTATCTTTTTATATCATATTTTGCTTTATATTGTACTTCTGTTAATATGGCAGGTTTTATTGCTGTGCCATGTTGTATTCTAAGCTGCAAAGTACAGCCTAGTGCTTTAGATCTAATGCGGAAAGAAGAATTGTAACTATTGATCCTTGTCAGGAGATACATGAAAATTTAACACTTCAAATAAACCCACAACTTACAAAATGGACATTGAATTTCAACAAGTTTTGAGACAGAGAAAATCATTACTATATCTAGTTCAATAATCTGACTGCAGCAGTAGCTAGTATCTGACAGCACAGAGGAAGTATTTTTTCCCACCATCTTCTCTTAACTATATTCCTCCTCTCACACTAAATGTAGTTTAGTTTAGTTAAAGCCCTTTTTCTGTGATATCTTTTTTTTCATCTGTGAGGCAGAAGATTTTATCTGGGGCTGAGAAGGAAATAGGATGATGGTATGTTTAAGAAGTCACAGGACTTAATACCCAGTAATTACAGGATTATTATAAACACAGGCACACACAGAGAAAATCTTTAAAACTCTTTGCTACTGCTATCTAACACATTAATGAATTTTCAGCCTGTGAGAACACAGGAACAAAATAGCATTAACTCCGTGATTTAAAGTAAGTATTCCCTTTGATCCGAATCAGTGTTGGCACATCATTACTACCTTAAAACAAAATCTGTCCTGACTTCTTGCTGGATAAACATGAAATAAACTGACAATGAGTAGCGCTACCTTTTGGCTGCAGCGTTCTTTTCAGAGTAGCTGGAATGACACACAACAGGATAAATAATACGCAACTTCGCCTCTTCAGACCTTGCCAATTCAAGACCTTCCCTATTCAATATTTTGCTTTTGCAGAAGAAGGAACTAGGCAGATAATGCACCTGAGGCTTCTACCCGGTGGAATAAATCGCTTGTCTGTGTTCTTCATGCTTGTGTGTTTTTTCCACTTGCTCTTACACTGAGCACAATGTTGCACTTTGCAGCAGTCTGTGAGGGAGAGCGGTGCTGACTTTCAGAATATTGTGAGCTAGGACAGGTCCCCAGGGCTACTCTGTGTGTTCTACATTGCTCAGGAATACCAAACAGACAGTAAGAGGCCGAAGCAGCTAGTCTGTAATGCCTTGTAGAAAGAAATTCCTGTGAGGTAACAAGGTCCTTGGTTTCGTTACTAATGCGACTGTATAGTAAGAGGCAAAGAGGTAAATTTTTTTAATTCTGTGAAAAAAGTGCATCCTCTGTCCCTAGTTAAACTTTCTTTGGGATGTGTACAGAGAGACTCAAGTTCCTGGGTGGAAGTGACAGAGTCATGTGTGGGTGGTGCTGTGCCTGAGTAAACCAGAGCTGAATGGAATTTGTATCTCACAGAACATGTATGGCCCTGTCTGCATACTATATCTCTGTACATGTTCTTTTTGCTGGCCCTGAGCTTCTTATAAA